>NC_143026.1:7367500-7520000 GCF_057628025.1 Oncorhynchus mykiss | reverse complement strand
TTTTTCCCCAGCTTTTTTTTTTTACCTTTATTTAACAAGGCAGGTCAACAAAGAACATTTTCTTATTTACAATGACGGCCTAGCGATACCTTCCACATGAAGTAGGTAGCATACTGGTTGCTTGTCTGCCACTACTCACCACTGACAACGTGGCTTCTATTCCTAAGGACTTAACCAGCCACAACAAGTAAGGTTAAAGACATGCCTGATGTTTAAAGAGGCCCTAAGGGATTGTCTCGGACCAGTTCTCACATCACCAATCCTAACCTGAAATATCAATCTGAATCCAAGAAACATCCACAAAAAAATGGAGTGAATTGTAGAAATCAACCAACACTGATATGATCAGTGATACTTTAACATGAGTGAAAGCATCTGGACTTTGTCCACCATTCGGGAAGAGTTCATTCTGCAGTGTTCGTGTCAGTAACAGGAAATGGTAAGCCTCATGTACAGTTCCTCCACACGCTCAGCATGAAATACATAGTATCTTCTCCAGGGTGTACCTCAGGGCCCAGCATCAGTATGGCTGTCGAAGGCTTGATGGTATGGAGCAAGTGTCAGTAGGCACACAGTACAAGAAGAACTTTTCTCTCGTATTTCTCTCTCCTTATCGCATTATGCCGACCTGACAGTCACAGGTGTGAGAAAAAAGAAGCCGTCAATCTGACAGCCCGTCACTCAGGCATGATATAACTTTGTTCCGTGGTCTACTCACCTGAAACCACTGCCACAGAAGACCATCCATTGGCTGAGCCTGTGCAAAGGGAAGACAGTTTCTTAACCTCTGGTATGCACTCTTGCCTTCAGTCAAATTACTGTCATACTTTTCTTCACCTTTGAGAAAGAGTCTACAATGATTGATTGGTAATGCCTGAGCCAGACGAATGGCTGCCACAGGGCAGGTAGTTACACACGCTCTCCACGTTTCATCTCTCTGACTCCTTGAAGCTTTCATGCTGATGACCCTGGTCACTCTTGAGAGTTTGTCTCTTATTTTCCTTTCTTGCAAGTGTACACAAAACACTAGACTTCAGGAAGAACCTGACAGCATTCTCTGAATAGCTAGGCAGGATGGTTAAAGATGTCTGAGTGGGGGTTCATTTGGGCACTTTGAATGGTATCCCTCACTAATCAAGTCTAATAAGCTCTCTGTCATTAGTGGGGTGGATGAGAATTCTGACTTTGCCCTGAGGATAAGGGCCAGACTTAACAAACTGAGGATAAGGGCCAGACTTAACAAACTGAGGATAAGGGCCAGACTTAACAAACTGAGGATAAGGGCCAGACTTAACAAACTGAGGATAAGGGCCAGACTTAACAAACTGAGGATAAGGGCCAGACTAAACAAACTGAGGATAACAACCAGACTTAACAAACTGAGGATAAGGGCCAGACTAAACAAACTGAGGATAACAACCAGACTTAACAAACTGAGGATAACAACCAGACTTAACAAACTGAGGATAACAACCAGACTTAACAAACTGAAGATAAGGGCCAGACTTAACAAACTGAGGATAACAACCAGACTTAACAAACTGAGGATAACAACCAGACTTAACAAACTGAGGATAAGGGCCAGACTTAACAAACTGAGGATAAGGGCCAGACTTAACAAACTGAGGATAAGGGCCAGACTTAACAAACTGAGGATAAGGGCCAGACTAAACAAACTGAAGATAACAACCAGACTTAACAAACTGAGGATAACAACCAGACTTAACAAACTGAAGATAACAACCAGACTTAACAAACTGAGGATAACAACCAGACTTAACAAACTGAGGATAACAACCAGACTTAACAAACTGAAGATAAAAACCAGACTTAACAAACTGAAGATAACAACCAGACTTAACAAACTGAGGATAACAACCAGACTTAACAAACTGAAGATAACAACCAGCCTTAACAAACTGAGGATAACAACCAGACTTAACAAACTGAGGATAAGGGCCAGACTAAACAAACTGAGGATAACAACCAGACTTAACAAACTGAAGATAACAACCAGACTTAACAAACTGAGGATAAGGGCCAGACTAAACAAACTGAGGATAACAACCAGACTTAACAAACTGAGGATAACAACCAGACTTAACAAACTGAAGATAACAACCAGACTTAACAAACTGAGGATAACAACCAGACTTAACAAACTGAAGATAACAACCAGACTTAACAAACTGAGGATAAGGGCCAGACTTAACGAACTGAGGATAAGGGCAAGACTTAACAAACTGAGGATAAGGGCCAGACTAAACAAACTGAGGATAAGGGCCAGACTTAACAAACTGAGGATAAGAGCCAGACTTAACAGGCGTTTGCTGAGAAACTGAAAAATAAAAGTGAAATCTAGAACATTTATAATTTTTTTATGATAACGTGCCATGTTCCGTTGGAAAACTTTCTCAAACGTTTTCTGTGCCAAATAGAAATGCCACAAATACAGCCGACGTGATTCCTTATTCTACTTGTCAGAGTGACATGTTTGTTCTACATCAAATTTATATCTGAATGTTCACAAACGTTGCGTCCTGCTGAATGCGCCCCTGATGTGTGGTGAGTTTCTCACTCAAAATGGCTGCCATGGCATCCCCCAGGTGGGTGTTGCTAGAGGTTGGTAGTGGGTGAAGTGAGTGTCTCCCCATACAATGTAAAGCGGTTAGATCACTTGGACAAAGTGCTTTAGAAAATCCACGTTATTATTATCCAGGTTGCATGGTGAGCACATTGCAGTAGTTGAGATAATGACACCAACCTGTTTTCGGTTGTGTTGAGGGACTGTGTTGCTGTGGTACTGATTGTATTGTGTGTTGGGGGACTGTGTTGACGTGGTACTGATTGTATTGTGTGTTGGGGGACTGTGTTGATGTGGTACTGATTGTATTGTGTGTTGGGGGACTGTGTTGACGTGGTACTGATTGTATTGTGTGTTGGGAGACTGTGTTGATGTGGTACTGATTGTATTGTGTGTTGGGGGACTGTGTTGATGTGGTACTGATTGTATTGTGTGTTGGGGGACTGTGTTGATGTGGTACTGACTGTATCGTGTCTTGTGGGACTGTGTTGACGTGGTACTGATTGCATGTTGACTCCTACATCTCTTTCTTCCGTGTTTGTGTGCTCTTTAATATTTCAACCTCCATCTTGTGATATTATTTGATTTGTCTGCACCTTTAAGATATGACCAAAATGATCGTTTAGACAAAGGGATATAAGGCTAACACATTTATAGTACTGTAGATTGTGTTAGAGATCATTTTAATCAAAAAATTCAGATCTTTCTTGCAGTGACCAGAATTGCACTGTATAAACAAAGCCAACAACCAAAAACAAACAATGTAATGATATTTTAAGTAGTTATATTTTAGCAATGAAAGCCCACGGAGTAAGCTTCAATGATACAGCTTGAAACTACCAACTGCCCTGCAGTCAAGTAAATCCTGCTGTCTACCGTGCACGCTGGAGGGGGGGGGGGGGGGGGGGGGCTTTGTGAGGTGTTTGGAAACCTAGGGCTATAGTGACACGCTAATGTGGAGAGTCCTGACCCCCCCTCACCCCTAACACCATCTAAAGGGCTAGGGACAACCCCACCCTGGTTTAAATCGTAAGACATTCACGTCCCCACGGTGCCTAAGGAAACACAGGCTGTCACAAAATGAGAATATGTATATGCATTATACCAGTAGCTCAATGTGAAATATGGATGTTTTATTCATTATTGATTTTCTCTTAATTGTTCTGCTTGGTTTTCTCAGCTGGAAACATAGATCACACTGCCTCGTGGGGGAATTACTGTAATGGTTCAAGATGTCACCCCATGTTGAATACTTCATCATGTTGTATAGTCTAACCACGGTGTGATGTCTGGTAGTCGTAACGCAAACAATGCAGATAGATGGATGTCATTTATGGATGTGACGCCACATCTTTGAAGTAGAAGTGGTTTAGTAGAAAGGTTATATTAGCAGTGTTGACGTAATAAGAATTAGAGCAATTTATTCAACAGAAAATGGTAATCGCACCACCAAATTCACATTTTTTAAATTAAGTTTGGAATGGGGACCGTCAGGAGAGCTATACCACCCTGCTGGGAAAACGGCAACATGGTGGACACCAGACTCTTTGTGCACAGTTTGGAGAGGTCTGTTTATATGTTAGTATACTGGCCAACCTTTGGCATCACATCTCCTTACAGTCCTACGTTTGGGTTATTAACTTGCCCCTCACTGTCTCGCTTATAATTATCGATAATCTTTTCTGGGGGGTCAAACCTCAACTCCTATTTGCTCCCAATATCACTTCTGTTTTCGTTTTCTGAACCGTGACCTTTAATGTTGACCACACTGTTGTGGGACTCCTTCAAAGTCAACAGGGTGGCCATTTTGAATGTAAGTTCCAATACAGATTACAAAAGACAACAGGGCCAAGATTCAGGGAAGATGGAGTGACAGCCAGTGTCTATGCTGGTTCCTGATATTTGCCCTTTGGGTTTCTCCATCGGTGCTGAAGGAGAGTCCCTTGAACGCCCTGGGAAAGAAAACACAGCCCCAGTAACTCAAGCTGGCCCTTGGTCAATAAAGACACACAAGACTGTTTGGCCACACGGACACCTCACACATGGCCCTCAGACCACATAGGAAATTAGCCCAGCCACAATATTTTCAATAGATTACAAGCAATACCACCTTTTTTTTTCACTATATCACTGAGCCCTTTGCTCTAAGCCAGTGATTCATTTTCTTAGCCTTAATTTCTCCTTCTCATTCCACCATCAAACTAAGCACGGTGTGGACCTCAGGTTGTATGTCAGGCCATGGGTTTATGTATACACCAGTCAAAAAAGTACCAGTCAAAAGTTTGGACACACCTACTTATTCCAGAGTCGGGGGGGCGGCAATCGGTTGAAGAGCCTGCACTTAGTTTTACTAGCATTTTAAAGCATTTGGAGGCCACGGAAGGAGTGTTGTATGGCGTTGAAGCTCTTTTGGAGGTTTGTTAGCACAGTGTCCAAAGAAGGGCCAGATGTATACAGAATGGTGTCGTCTGCGTAGAGGTGGATCAAAGAATCACCAACAGAAAGAACGACATCATTGATATATACAGAGAAAAGAGTCGGCCCGAGAATTGAACCCTGTGGCACCACCATAGAGACTGCCAGAGGTCCGGACAACAGACCCTCCGATTTGACACACTGAACTCTGTCTGAGAAGTAGTTGGTGAACCAGGCGATGCAGCCAAGGCTATTGAGTCTGTAGAATAATAGTGAAGACATCTACACTATGAAATAACACATATTGAAGTGTTAAACAAATCAATATATATATATATATATATACTCAACTGGCCAACATCCCAGAGTCGCCTCTTCACTGTTAACGTTGAGACTGGTGTTAGGCGGGTACTATTTAATGAAGCGGCCAGTTGAGGACTTGTGAGGTGTCTGTCTAAAGAAGGCCAGTTTTATTGCTTCTTTAATCAGACCAACAGTTTTCAGCTGTGCTAACATAATTGCAAAAGGGTTTTCTAATGATCAGTTAGCCTTTTAAAATGATAAACTTGGATTAGCTAACACAACGTGCCATTGGAACACAGGAGTGATGGTTGCTGATAATGGGCCTCTTTACACCTATGTAGATATTCCATAAAAAATCAGCTACAATAGTCATTTACAACATTAACAATGTCTACACTGTATTTCTGATCAATTTGATGTTATTTTAATGCGCACAAAAAAATAGCTTTTCTTTCAAAAACAAGGACAATTCTAAGTGACCCCAAACTTTTGTACAGTAGTGTATAATATATTTTTATTTAAAAAAATTGTGGGAAAACAAACTCAATCAACTTTAACGTGACTAAAACCAAATCGAAACAGTGTAGAAATTATAATGGACCTAAATTTAAAAAATATGGATAGAGGAAACAGTTTAGGACATTTTGACGGCAAGGAAATAGAAAAGAAATTCACTGAGGCCCTCCGAACATCGTTGAAGACTAAATGGGGCCCCCAGACCTCGTTGAAGACCAAATTTGGCCCCCAGACCTCGTTGAAGACCAAATGTGGCCCCCAGACCTCGTTGAAGACCAAATGTGGCCCCCAGACCTCGGGGAAGACCAAATGTGGCCCCCAGACCTCGTTGAAGACCAAATGTGGCCCCCAGACCTCGTTGAAGACCAAATGTGGCCCCCAGAACTCGGGGAAGACCAAATGTGGCCCCCAGACCTCGTTGAAGACCAAATGTGGCCCCCAGACCTCGTTGAAGACCAAATGCAGCCCCCGGGGCAAAATGAGTCTCGTTTAACCCCTGGTTTAACCCATCGTACCCTGTAAACTTAGCCTCGGTGATCCTCCTCAGCCATTGATGATTTTTCAGTGTCATTAGTGCCTACTGGTACATGTCTGTGGAATGCCTGCGATCTGTTTGAAGCCTGAGCCGGCTGACAGGGCCCGGGGGGACGACTCACCGTGGCAACGACCCCAAGGGTTAACTCAAGCCACCGGCGTCCCATGCCTCCTGCTCCCTGTCGCCCGGGGCTTTGGCCCTGCACTGCCGCACGTCTCTGTGTGCTTTTCCCAGAACCCTCACTGCCTGCCTAGGCCAGAGTGGACACATCTCACGGTCAGTCAAATCAGTCGCTACCGGTGAGGCTCAGCTGAGGAGGTCAAAGTTCAGATGGAAAAGAATAGAGCAGAGATCAGTCACTGTTCTGACATTTTTTTTTTAAGTCTTAAAACATCTCATCAACTGTTAAAACAGTACTTCCTCAGACATACACTGACTGTACAAAATATTAAGAACACCTTCCTAATATTGAGTTACAATTTTCACCAGGGACGCTGGCCCTTGTTGACACCAATGCTTCCCACAATTGTGTTCAAGTTTGCTGGATGTCCTTTGGGTGGTGGACCATTCTTGAAACACACCTGAAACTGTTGAGCGTGAAAAACCCAGCAGCGTTGCACTTCCTGACACAAACCGGTGCTCCTGGCACCTACTACCATACCCTGTTCAAAAAGGCACTTAAATATTTTGTCTTGCCCGTTCACCCTCTGAATGGCACACATACACAATCCATGTCTCTATTGTCTCAAGACTTAACAATCCTTCTTTAACCCGTCTCCTCCCCTTCATCTACACTGAAGTGGATTTAACAAGTGACACCAATAAGGGATGATAGCTTTCACCTGGAGTCACCTGCTCAGTCTGTGTCACGGAAAGAGCAGGTGTTCTTAATGTTTTGTCCACTCAGTACATGGTGCTGATTATTGCTGCGTTTTACTTTGGTGCAGACAGGACTGCTGTTACTCTGTACTCTTCCTTCAACATCAGTCTTTTATTTCTTACCTTTTGACTAAGAAAGAAATGGTTGTTGGTTGGTTGTGTACTCAATAGAAGATTGTAGGTGACATGTTTTATGGGATTTATGAAAACACACACAGTAGTGTATTTAGTGGTTCATGAGCACAGCTAATTTATGTAGGCTTGTGGTAAATATAGCAAATCTTACCTCAGGTCTCTCAAACAAGTATTTTAGTCATTACAGAAATTGCTTTATGACAGGTGAACAATTTTTTGAAAACCGCTCTTAGTCGACTCAATGCTATTCCTAGAAAGGGTGTTTTTTTTAAATCTTCTGCTAATTTGATTTGAAAGAGACCGGATGAATAAAAAGATCCAGATAACGGCCGTTGTTAAAGTTCTGACTGCTGTGTACTCTCGTCTTTTTAGCAAACAGAGGCAGGGCTGTTCTCTCTGTCTAAACTTTACCCATGGTTTTACGGAAGCCCAATATAACCACTGAGCAATTATGTCACGAGGGGAAAACAAACATGGCTCCGTTGCTTTCATATCCGTCAAGAGGCTTTTAATGTAAACCAATTCAGTGATTCAGCTACACTGTGACACTGTCACCTAAACTAGTGACGTCACGCACAGTACATATCCATTATACACGTACAAAGCTTTAAAAAATATGAGGATTCTGCTTGAATTAACTTAGCAAATACCAACCAACAGATAGAAAGAGATCTAAAATACCAACCTATAGATAGAAAGAGATAGAAAGAGATCTAAAATACCAACCTATAGATAGAAAGAGAGCTAAAATACCAACCTAGAGATGAAAGAGAGCTAAAATACCAACCTATAGATAGAAAGAGATAGAAAGAGATCTAAAATACCAACCTATAGATAGAAAGAGAGCTAAAATACCAACCTAGAGATGAAAGAGAGCTAAAATACCAACCTAGAGATGAAAGAGAGCTAGAATACCAACCTAGAGATAGAAAGAGAGCTAAAATACCAACCTAGAGATAGAAAAGAGAGCTAAAATACCAACCTAGAGATAGAAAGAGAGCTAAAATACCAACCTAGAGATAGAAAAGAGAGCTAAAATACCAACCTAGAGATAGAAAGAGAGCTAAAATACCAACCTAGAGATAGAAAAGAGAGCTAAAATACCAACCTAGAGATAGAAAGAGAGCTAAAATACCAACCTAGAGATAGAAAGAGAGCTAAAATACCAACCTAGAGATAGAAAAGAGAGCTAAAATACCAACCTAGAGATAGAAAGAGATCTAAAATACCAACCTAGAGATAGAAAGAGAGCTAAAATACCAAACTAGAGATAGAAAGAGAGCTAAAATACCAACCTAGAGATAGAAAGAGATCTAAAATACCAACCTAGAGATAGAACGAGATCTAAAATACCAACCTAGAGATGAAAGAGAGAGAAAATACCAACCTAGAGATAGAAAGATATCTAAAATACCAACCTAGAGATAGAAAGAGATCTAAAATACCAACCTAGAGATAGAACGAGATCTAAAATACCAACCTAGAGATAGAACGAGATCTAAAATACCAACCTAGAGATAGAAAGAGATCTAAAATACCAACCTAGAGATAGAACGAGATCTAAAATACCAACCTAGAGATGAAAGAGAGATAAAATACCAACCTAGAGATAGAAAGAGATCTAAAATACCAACCTAGAGATGAAAGATATCTAAAATACCAACCTAGAGATGAAAGAGAGATAAAATACCAACCTAGAGATAGAAAGAGATCTAAAATACCAACCCAGAGATAGAAAGAGAGGTAACATAAAATGCATTGTGTCGGCCTACGCAGGATGGCTTGAATGAGTACCATCCACCTTGGTGTTCTCTCCCAGTCTGCACCTTCCAGTTCCTTGGTGGTGTTGTAGAATCGGACATTGCTTCTGAGTATTTGGACACAGTGCAGATAGGTCCTAAAACTTCTGCCAACGCTCAGTGTTAACTGCTAGCCTGTTACGTGACTCGCCGGCCTTGTCACAAGCCTGACTATCACAAGTAGAGTCAGTAGAGTCCAACTGCAATTCCAACTGCTTATGACTGCGCTATTTTAGCCTTACGTTGGTTTCAGTTCTCAGGCAGTATAAGACACGTGTCAAAAGTCAGACAAGGCAACATTGATTCATAACAATTAGAGCTTTATCATTAACCATGAAAGCAATGAAAGCTGTGTTTGATCCCTTTTGACAGGTCTTGTGACATTTTACAGGTAATTGTAATGAAATAAACTGCAAACTACAGTAGCAACTACACAGTTAGGTTCCTAATCAGTCTAGTTTTTGAAAACGACATTTGATGCATGGTTAATTTGTAAAAATGTTTAGTTTTTTTGGTTCCCCTTGAATGCCACTTTGACGTTGTTATTTTTTTTCTTGGTAAATAACAGTTGTAACAATGTATTACAAAGCCTTGTGCAGCTCAATAATCTCACACGATCAATACTGAGCTTCAGAACGCAGAGGTGGACAATCAACTGGCTGTTCAATTATTTAGCCCCTCCCCTCGGTCCTCACGGAATTCTGCCTAATCTCCCAACGTTCCCTATTGAATTCCAAACCGACACTCCCAATACCATTCCGACTGTCATAATAATGACAGGCCTAATAACGTTTCCATTGACAGAGGGAATGTATATGAGCTGATATTAGTGTGAGGTGACCTCTGGTGTGTCAAGCACACAGCACCCATGTCATGTCATTGACCTGATAACCGGTGACAACGCCCAAATATATGAGGGTGACCATTGTCATCTATCATTTGATGCTATCTCATACATTTAAATCTGTCACTTGTCATAGGGTCACCAGGTCCATGATTGCTTCATATTACTTCATTATGCTTCATAATGCGTATGACACTTGTCGATTTGTGGAGATGAGGGCATTGATCCCTCTGAATCCCATGCATACCAGATGGTGTCAGCCGTTCACCACTGAAACTCTAGAAAAGGTTTCCTGTGAAGATTTCAAACGGCATCCATTGAATAACTGGAGAGGATGAGTCCCACTCAAGGATATTCGTTAGGATAATGTCTTCAATGCATTTCTCATTCATATTTACAGTCCAGACATCACAGTTAAACCCAGTCCTCCTGCTCTACAGTTATTGGCACAGTGTTCTAAACTATTTAAAAAGTTGAGCCATCACATCTCACTACAGTCGACCAGAGCTAAGGAGATGCCTCTCCAAAACATATCTATGACTGCATTTACACAGGCGGTCCAATTCTGATCTTTTGCCACTAATCGGTCTTTTGGCCAATCAGATCAGATCTTCCGCCAATAATTGGGCAAAATATCAGAATTGAGCTGCCTGGGTAAGCGAAGCCCAAGTGTCTAACAATTAGATTCCATATGTGAACGAGAAGCTTGTTTGAAGTTAATGTATACCCTTTGTTGACAATGGGTTTAAAGTATTGCGTTGATGGTTCAGGCATACTGTCCCAACCTACACGAGTACGTTCTAATCAAAATGGCTTCAACCACATCCAATTAACACAAGTCTAGTTAGTTAAGTGCTCGTTTCAAACCATTTAAAGGTTTGTATTTCATGCATCCCTAGTATTGGGTAATCATGCTCTGAAGAGCTCCGTTGGGAAATGGCACATTCTGTGAAAGTGGCGAGGTTAATAGTAGCACGGGTAAAGTGGGCCTTTTGTTTGCATGCCAGGTTAAAGAAGATGGATGCTGTGATTTAAGGGCCAGTGCCATTAAACCTAGCCAGAATGACCTCTTTAGTTTGGGCTCCTGAATGGAAATAATTACCTAGCGAAGAAGTCAATCCATTAGCTGTGTTAGTATGCCTGTCAATAAGGCATTTCCTGGCGTTAGCTGTGCTAGTATGCCTGTCAATAGGGCATTTCCTGGCGTTAGCTGTGTTAGTATGCCTGTCAATAAGGCATTTCCTGACGTTAGCTGTGTTAGTATGCCTGTCAATAGGGCATTTCCTGGCGTTAGCTGTGTTAGTATGCCTGTCAATAAGGCATTTCCTGACGTTAGCTGTGTTAGTATGCCTGTCAATAAGGCATTTCCTGACGTTAGCTGTGTTAGTATGCCTGTCAATAAGGCATTTCCTGACGTTAGCTGTGTTAGTATGCCTGTCAATAAGGCATTTCCTGGCGTTAGCTGTGTTAGTATGCCTGTCAATAAGGCATTTCCTGACGTTAGCTGTGTTAGTATGCCTGTCAATAAGGCATTTCCTGGCGTTAGCTGTGTTAGTATGCCTGTCAATAAGGCATTTCCTGGCGTTAGCTGTGTTAGTATGCCTGTCAATAAGGCATTTTTTAAACTTTTACTTGATACTGCAAATCATCAAACGTAGCCTACCTCAAATTGCAGTTATTTTCCATACTCCTTTGCTTTTTGTCATTTTTGCAGACAATGATGGACATAGTCATACAATAGTTAGCTGTGTACGCCTGTCAATCAAATGTGAAATGCCTGTCAATCAAATGTAAAATGCCTGTCAATCAAATGTGAAATACATGTCAATCAAATGTGAAATGCCTGTCAATCAAATGTGACACGCCTGTCAATCAAATGTGAAACTAGTTGATGGCACGTCATGCTACTGAACCGTGCACAGTTCCTTTGGGTACATACATATATATATATATATATATATATATATATATATATATATATATATATATATATATATATATATATATATCATATCTGCAGCCTCCTTTACGAGTTACCTCCCATTGTCCATCTGATTCCGTTACCAAAAGCTCAACCCTGATTCAAACCACAAAGCATGTCACATCATAGGTGTTCTGTTGTTTCATTATTAGTCACTACTCCAGTGTGTGCCTGTAGTTGCTTAGTAATTCATAAAAAATACACCATTTCAGGTCACACAGCTCAGACAAGCTCCGCCACAGGTCTGCACTCTGCACACAACTACCAGCTGCTGACAAACATGTTTCAGGCCTACCTGGTATAATTTAATCGCATGTATACGAACGAGGTCGTGGGTCAGAACAGTGAAACCATTGCTAGTACTCCGGTAACATAGCTGCAGACAGGTGACAGCCATCTTTAATGTTTATGACAGAGCTCCCCTTCCCCTACCTCTGGTGATGTCATCAGGGTCCTGGTTTTATTAATAAATCATGCATGGCAGCGGGAGCTTGGGTTTCAACGCGAGTTTCATTCCTAAAATAATCCACCGCTTTAAATGATCTCAGCAGAGAGAGAGAGAGAGAGAGAGAGAGAGAGAGAGAGAGAACACTTTCTAAAACAATAAACTAATCAACGTCGGAAACCGAAGAAACAACTCGCCTTACAGGGCACCGAAGGGCCAATCGGGCCTCACGCATTGACAGACAGTCTAATGGGCATCGCCGGTTGGTCCTCGTCTAACTGGTGAGTGTGAGGTACATCCATGTAAAGTTATGGATGGATCCTAGCTTGATACAGTATGTATTTATTAGTTAGAGATAAATCAGTGTCTCAATGTCAATGGGAGATGTGGGTTTCTCGCACAGATCTGAGATTAGGATTCAGTTTAATAGTCAGTGTCATCACTACCAGATCAGATTAAAATATTATCTAAATATTACATAGAGGAAATTCACTTTACTCAGAGCATAAAAGCTAGCAAATATAATGTAAATGCATATTTTAAATAAATGCATATTTTAATCATGATTATTAGAAAGCAAATTACGGACTATTCCTTCAAAGCTCAGTTGTCCTGAGTCTGCACAACTCTGCCAGGACCTAGGATCAAGAGAGACACTCAAGTGTTTTAGTACTATATCTCTTGATACAATGATGAAAATAATCATGGCCTCTAAACCTTCAAGCTGCACACTGGACCCTATTCCAACTAAACTACTGAAAGAGCTGCTTCCTGTGCTTGGCCCTCCTATGTTGAACATAATAAACAGCTCTCTATCCACCGGATATGTATCAAACACACTGAAAGTGGCAGTAATAAAGCCTCTCTTGAAAAAGCCAAACCTTGACCCAGAAAATATTTAAAAAATTATCGGCCTATATCGAATCTTCCATTCCTCTCAACATTTTTAGAAAAGGCTGTTGCGCAACAACTCACTGCCTTCCTGAAGACAAACAATGTATACGAAATGCTTCAGTCTGGTTTTAGACCCCATCATAGCACTGAGACTGCACTTGTGAAGGTGTTAAATGACCTTTTAATGGCATCAGACCGAGGCTCTGCATCTGTCCTCGTGCTCCTAGACCTTAGTGCTGCTTTTGATACCATCGATCAACCACATTCTTTTGGAGAGATTGGAAACCCAAATTGGTCTACACGGACAAGTTCTGGCCTGGTTTAGATCTTATCTGTCGGAAAGATATCAGTTTGTCTCTGTGAATGGTTTGTCCTCTGACAAATCAACTGTACATTTCGGTGTTCCTCAAGGTTCCATTTTAGGACCACTATTGTTTTCACTATATATTTTACCTCTTGGGGATGTCATTCGAAAACATAATGTTATCTTTCACTGCTATGTGGATGACACACAACTGTACATTTCAATGAAACATGGTGAAGCCCCAAAATTGCCCTCGCTAGAAGCCTGTGTTTCAGACATAAGGAAGTGGATGGCTGCAAACTTCCTCCTTTTAAACTCGGACAAAACAGAGATGCTTGTTCTAGGTCCCAAGAAACAAAGAGATCTTCTGTTGAATCTGACAATTAATCTTGATGGTTGTACAGTTATCTCAAATAAAACTGTGAAGGACCTCGGCGTTACTCTGGACCCTGATCTCTCTTTTGACGAACTTATCAAGACTGTTTCAAGGACAGCTTTTTTCCATCTACGTAACATTGCAAAAATCAGAAACTTTCTGTCCAAAAATTATGCAGAAAAATGTATCCATGCTTTTGTTACTTCTAGGTTAGACTACTGCAATGCTCTACTTTCTGGCTACCCGGATAAAGCACTAAATAAACTTCAGTTAGTGCTAAATATGGCTGCTAGAATCCTGACTAGAACCAAAGAAATGTATCATATTACTCCAGTGCTAGCCTCCCTACACTGGCTTCTTGTCAAGGCAAGGGCTGATTTCAAGGTTTTACTGCTAACCTACATAGCATTACATGGGCTTGCTCCTACCTATCTCTCTGATTTGGCCCTGCCGTACATACCTACACGTACACTACGGTCACAAGACGTAGGCCTCCTAATTGTCCCTAGAATTTCTAAGCAAACAGCTGAAGTCAGGGCTTTCGCCTATAGAGCTCCATTTTTATGGAATGGTCTGCCTACCCATGTGAGAGACGCAAACTCAGTCTCAACCTTTAAGTCTTTACTGAAGACTCATCTCTTCAGTGGGTCATATGATTGAGTGTAGTCTGGCCCAGGAGTGTGAAGGTGAATGGAAAGGCTCTGGAGCAACGAACCGCCCTTGCTGTCTCTGCCTGGCCGGTTCCCCTCTTTCCACTGGGATTCTCTGCCTCTAACACTATTACAGGGGCTGAGTCACTGGCTTACTGGTGCTCTTTCATGCCGTCCTTAGGAGGGGTGCGTCACTTGAGTGGTTTGAGTCTGGGATCTTCCTGTCTGGGTTGGCGCCCCCCCTTGGGTTGTGCCGTGGCGGAGATCTTTGTGGGCTATAATCGGCCTTGTCTCAGGATGGTAAGTTGGTGGTTGAAGATATCCCTCTAGTGGTGTGGGGGCAGTGCTTTGGCAAAGTGGGTGGGGTTATATCCTTCCTGTTTGGCCCTGTCCGGGGGTATCATTGGATGGGGCCACAGTGTCTCCTGACCCCTCCTGTCTCAGCCTCCAGTATTTATGCTGCAGTAGTTTATGTGTCAGGGGGCTAGGGTCAGTTTGTTATATCTAGAGTACTTCTCCTGTCTTATCCGGTGTCCTGTGTGAATTTAAGTATGCTCTCTCTAATTCTCTCTTTCTTTCTCTCTCTCTGAGGACCTGAGCCCTAGGACCATGCCTCAGGACTACCTGGCATGATGACTCCTTGCTGTCCCCAGTCCACCTGGCCGTGCTGCTGCTCCAGTTTCAACTGTTCTGGTCTGCGACTATGGAATCCTGACCTGTTCACCGGACGTGCTACCTGTCCCAGACCTATTATTTGACCATGCTGGTCATTTATGAACATTTGAACATCTTGGCCATGTTCTGTTATAATCTCCACCCGGCACAGCCAGAAAAGGACTGGCCACCCCTCATAGCCTGGTTCCTCTCTAGGTTTCTTCCTAGGTTTTGGCCTTTCTAGGGAGCTTTTCCTAGCCAACGTGTTTCAACACCTGCATTGCTTGCTGTTTGGGGTTTTAGGCTGGGTTTCTGTACAGCACTTTGAGATATTAGCTGATGTACGAAGGGCTATATAAATACATTTGATTTGATTTTGATTTCATCTTTATTTTGGCACTCTTTTTTTTTAGACTTAGCCTAATCTTAGTCATTTTGACTAAAATATAATTAACCACTTCTGGGAAAATTGGGAAACACTAAACAAACAACAGCACGAAGAGTTATCTATCCAAAATAGAGATGTATGGGTAAACCACTTCTCCAATCTTATTGGCTGTATAACAAACAACCAACCGCAAAAACATATACATGATCAAATACAAATCTTAAAATGAACTATTAAAGACGACCAGAACCCACTGGATTATCCAATTACATTGAATGAACTACAGGACAAAGTACAAAACCCTCCAACGCAAAAAGGCCTGTGGTGTTGATGGTATCCTCAATGAAATGATCAAATATATAGACCACAAATTCCAATTGGCTATACTTAAACTTTTTAACATCATCCTTAGCTCTGGCTCAATATTTGGAACCAAAGGACTGGTCACCCAAATCCACGAAAGTGGAGACAAATTTGACCCCAATAACTACCGTGGGATATGCATCAACAGCAACCTTGGGAAAATCCTCTGCATTATCATTAACAGCAGACTCATACATTTCCTCAGTGAAAACAATGTACTGAGCAAATGTCAAAATGGCTTGGTGCCAAATTACCGTACGACGGATCACGTATTCACCCTGCAAACACTCATTGACAAAGAAACAAAACAAAACAAAGGCACAGTCTTCTCATGCTTTGTTGATTTCAAAAAAGCTTTTGACTCAATTTGGCATGAGGGTCTGCTATAAAAAAAAATGGTAAGTGGTGTTGGGTGGAAAACATACGACATTATAAAATCCATGTACACAAACAAAAAAAGTGTGCGATTAAAATGTGCAAAAAACACACATTTTTTTCCACAGGGCCGTGGGGTGAGACAGGGATGCAGTTTAAGCCTCCCCTCTTCAACATACAGTACCAGTCAAAAGTTTGGACACACCTACTCATTCCAGGGTTTTTCATGTCAGATCCACTTCACCATCCGTTTTACACCCAAAGATCCCTTTAATTAATGGATGATCTACTGGGGGACTGGTATTGGGTATTATTATATTAAATAATAGTAGTTGAGACTCTGTATCCTATGTAGGTGTAGGTTAACAATACTTCCAGTGGAATTTGGGGCTGGCCCATAGATAGATAGACAGATAGACAGACAAATACAGACAGACAGATAGATAGATAGATATATAATTACTAGAAAGGACAAAGCCCCTCAGACCCCAGCAATTTGACACTCACGGTTTCACTCAATGTGAATGGGACTGTCCGTTCTAGTAATTCTATTTCTATGGTGTGAATTGTTTCCCACCCCGGGGCGATAGCCCTGTAATCCAGATCTCTGGTTCAGATTACAGCAAGGGGATTAGGTCTGTCTGACTGGCTGCCTGCACCAAACACTCTGACGTCCACCATCGCTCCCCACGTCATCATATCAAGTCGTCATATACCCCAATGTATAGTGGTAAGGAACTCCTATTTCAGGAGTGTTGTTAATCTGTCTTTGTTCCTAGTTCTTTACCATGGCCATAACCATTCAAATACAACAAATGTCCTTTTAACAGATGTTACAAACAATGTTCACTACCGTTCAAAAGTTTTGGGGTCACTTAGAAATGTCCTTGTTTTCCATGAAATGAGGAAATAGGAAATATAGTTAAGACAATGACAAGGTTTAAATAATGATTTTAAATATTATAAATTATAAAGGTTATAAATAATGATTTTGAACTGAAGTAATAAAAATTGTGTCCTTCAAACTTTGCCTTCGTCAAAGAATCCTCCATTTGTAATCTGAAGAGATTTCACCGCATGCTTCCTGAAGCACCTCTCACAAATTGGATTAGCTTGATGGGCACTTCTTACGTGCTATACTCCATTATAGACAGAATACCAGCTGACTGCTTCTTCCCTAAATAGTTTTTGCATAGTTTGGAGCTGTGCTTTGGGTCATTGTCCAGTTGTAGGAGGAAATTAGCTACAATTATGCGCCCGTCCACAGGGTATGGCATGGCGTTGCAAAATGGAGTGATAGCCTTCCTTCTTCAAGATCCGTTTTACCCAGTACAAATCTCCCACTTTACCACCACCAAAGCATCCCCAGACCATCACATTGCCTCCACCATGCTTGACAGATGGCGTCAAGCACTCCTCCAACATCTTTTCCTTTTTTTCTGCGTCTCACGAATGTTCTTCTTTGTGATCCGAACACCTCAAACTTAGATTTGTCTGTCCATAACACTTTTTTTCCAATCTTCCTCTGTCCAGTGTCTGTGTTCTTTTCACATCTTAATATTTTATTTTTATTGGCCACTCTGAGATATGACTTTTAGTTTGCAACTCTGCCTAGAAGGCCAGCATCCCGGAGTCGCCTCTTCACTGTTGACGTTGAGACTGGTGTTTGGCGGGTACTATTTAATGAATCTGCCAGTTGAGGACTTGTGAGGCGTCTGTTTCTCAAACTAGACACTCTAATGTACTTGTCCTCTTGGGGCCTTGGGGCCTCCCACTCCTCTTTCTATTCTGGTTAGGGCCAGTTTGCGCTGTTCTGTGAAGGGAGTAGTACACAGCGTTGTGCGAGATCTTTAGTTTCTTGGCAATTTATTGCATGGAAAAGACTTCATTTCTCAGAACAAGAATAGACTGAAGAGTTTCAGAAGAATGTTCTTTGTTTATGGCCATTTTGAGCCTTTAATCGAACCCACAAATGCTGATGCTCCAGATACTCAACTAGTCTAAATAAGGCCAGTTTTATTGCTTCTTTAATCAGGACAACAGTTTTCAGCTGAGCTAACATAATTGCAAAAGGGTTTTCTAATAATCAATTAGCCTTTTAAAATGATAAACTTGGATTAGCTAAGACAACGTGCCGTTGGAACACAGGAGAGATGGTTGCTGATAATGGGCCTCTGTACACCTACGTAGATATTACATTACAAATCTGCCGTTTCCAGCTACAATAGTCAACAACATTAACAATGTCTACACTGTATTTCTGATCAATTTGATGTTATTTTAATGGACATAAAATGTGCTTTTCTTTCAAAAACAAGGACATTTCTAAGTGACTTTTGAATGGTAGTGTAAATTAGCAAAGAGTGGATGGGAGTCAAATTAAGACAGAATCATTGATGGGGGTCAACATGCTCAGAGGGTGTGTATTTGGGGGTAGAGAGGGTAAAGATGTAGGCTAGACGTGGCAGCTGTGGGGTGTCTGGGGTCCGGTGGCAGGTTGTCAACAGGGGAGGGTGGGTACACCCACATCACAGTCCCTCAAAGTGGCTATTCAGAGGTCCTGTACAACACCTACGGAAGAATAGGAAGGGCAAACAAACACACACACACACGCACGCACGCACACACACACACACACACAAATGCACCTGCACTGTGATAGTCTCAGAGGTCCATTAAAAGCGCAGAGAGCATCATGAAGAACAAGGAACACACCAGGCAGGTCCGAGATACTGTTGTGAAGAAGTTTAAAGCCGGATTTGGATACAAAAATATTTCCCAAGCTTTAAACATCCCAAGGAGCACTGTGCAAGTGATAATATTGAAATGGAAGGAGTATCAGACCCCTGCAAATCTACCAAGACCTGGCCGTCCCTCTAAACTTTCAGCTCATACAAGGAGAAGACTGATCAGAGATGCAGCCAAGAGGCCCATGATCACTCTGGATGAACTGCAGAGATCTACAGCTGAGGTGGGAGACTCTGTCCATAGGACAACAATCAGTCGTATATTGCACAAATCTGGCCTTTATGGAAGAGTGACAAGAAGAAAGCCATTTCTTAAAGATATCCATAAAAAGTGTCGTTTAAAGTTTGCCACAAGCCACCTGGGAGACACACCAAACATGTGGAAGAAGGTGCTCTGGTCAGATGAAACCAAAATTGAACTTTTTGGCAACAATGCAAAACGTTATGTTTGGCGTAAAAGCAACACAGCTGAACACACCATCCCCACTGTCAAACATGGTGGTGGCAGCATCATGGTTTGGGCCTGCTTTTCTTCAGCAGGGACAGGGAAGATGGTTAAAATTGATGGGAAGATGGATGGAGCCAAATACAGGACCATTCTGGAAGAAAACCTGATGGAGTCTGCAAAAGACCTGAGACTGGGATGGAGATTTGTCTTCCAACAAGACAATGATCCAAAACATAAAGCAAAATCTACAATGGAATGGTTCAAAAATAAACATATCCAGGTGTTAGAATGGCCAAGTCAAAGTCCAGACCTGAATCCAATCGAGAATCTGTGGAAAGAACTGAAAACTGCTGTTCACAAATGCTCTCCATCCAACCTCACTGAGCTCGAGCTGTTTTGCAAGGAGGAATGGAAAAAAATGTCAGTCTCTCGATGTGCAAAACTGATAGAGACATACCCCAAGCGACTTACAGCTGTAATCGCAGCAAAAGGTGGCGCTACAAAGTATTAACTTAAGGGGGCTGAATAATTTTGCACGCCCAATTTTTCAGTTTTTGATTTGTTAAAAAAGTTTGAAATATCCAATAAATGTCGTTCCACTTCATGATTGTGTCCCACTTGTTGTTGATTCTTCACAAACAAATACAGTTTTATATCTTTGTTTGAAGCCTGAAATGTGGCAAAAGGTCGCAAAGTTCAAGGGGGGCCGAATACTTTCGCAAGGCACTGTATATAAACACCTAGATGATAAACAACCCCATAAACCTACAAAACCCCTGCACAGTACAAAAACACATACATCACCCATGTCACACCCTGACCTAACCAAAACAGTAAAGAAAACAAAGAATACTCAGGTCAGGGCGTGACATTGGGGAAGGCCCTTTCCTGTTTCAGCATGAAAATGCCCCTGTGTACAAAGCGAGGTCAATACAGAAATGGTTTATCAAAATTGGTGTGGAAGAACTTGACTGGCCTGCACAAAGCCCTGAACTCAACCCCATCGAACACCTATGGGATGAATTGGAATGCTAACTGAGAGCCAGGCCTAATTGCCCAACATCAGTGTCCGACCTAACTAATGCTCCTGTGGCTGAATGGAAGCAAGTCCTTGCAGCAATGTTCCAACATCTAGTGGAAAGCCTTCGCAGAAGAGTGGAGGCTGTTATAGCAGCAACGGGACTAGACCGACTAGATATTTTTGATTCTGTAACGAGATGTTTGATGAGCAGGTGTCTACATACTTTTGGTCATGCAGTGTATGTTTTTAGACATTTTTACAAATGAATCTAAAATTAAATGCTGAAATGTCTTGAGTCAATAAGTATTCAACCCCTTTGTGATGCCTAAATAACTTCAGGAGTAAACATGTGCTTAACAAGTCACATAATATGTTGCATGGACTAACTGTGTACAATAATGGTGTTTTTGAATGACTACCTCATCTCTGTACCGCCACACATACAATTATCTGTAAGGTCCCTCAGTCGAGCAGTGAATTTCAAACACAGATTCAACGACAATGGCCAGGGAGGTTTTCCAATGACTCGCAAAGAAGGGCACCTTTCGGTAGATGGGTAATCATTTTTAAAAAGCGGACACTGAATATCCCTCTGAGCAAATATTCCAAAACAAACATCCTGTTTTCAATAAGGCACTAAAGTAAAACTGCAAAACATGTGACAAAGAAAACAGCTTTATGTCCTGATTACAAAGCATTATGTTTTTGGTAAATCCAATAACACATCACTGAGTACCACTCTTAATTTTTTGAAGCATAGTGGAGGCTGCATCATGTTGCTTGTATTCGTTAAGGACTGTGGAGTTTTTTAGGATAAAAAATAAACAAGCTATTAATTTCACTTTGGATGGTGTATCAATACACCCAGTCACTACAAAGATACATGTGTCCTTCCTAACGCATTTGACGGAGAGGAAGGAAACTGTTAAAGGATTTCACTATGAGGCCAATGGTGATTTTAAACCACTTACAGAGCTAATCCAACACAACAAATTACTGAGTACAACTCTTCATATTTCCAAGCATGGTGTTGGCTGCATCATGTTATGGGTATGCTTGTCATTGGCAAGGACTGGGGAGTTTTTTAGGATAAAAAGAAAAGGAATAGAGCTAAGCACAAGCAAAGTCCTAGAGGAAAACTTTGTTCAGTCTCCTTTACAACAGACACTGGGAGACAAATCCACCTTTCAGAAGGACAATAACACTGGAGTTACTTACCAAGACGACATTGAATGTTCCTGAGTGGCCTAGTTACAGTTTTTGACTTAAATCAGCTTAGAAAATCTATGGCAAGACTTAAAAATGTCTGTCTAGCAATGATCGACAACCAACTTGACAGAGCTTGAAGAATTTTAAAAAGAATAATGAGCAATTATTGTAAAATCCAGGTTTGCAAATCTCTTAGCGACTTACCCAGAAAAACTAACAGCTGTAATCGCTGCTAAAGGTGCTTCTAACATCTATTGACTCAGGGGGGTGAATACTTGTATCTTTCCAATCAAAATATGAGTGTTTTGTTTTCCATTAATGCAAATAAATTAAATGGTAGAATTGGCAACAAAACAATGACAATTAAATTAATTTTAATCCCATTTTGTAACACAACAGAATGTGGGGAAAAATCACAGGGTGTGAATATTTTCTGAAGGAACTTTCTATTTGATTCTTCTAGAGAATATTGTCGCTGGACCTGCTATAACTTCATGTTTGTGGTTGTCCTCAGGATGTCGGGCGATGCCTTCAAAACTGGCCACTAGGGGCAATGGTGAACACTATTACCATCAAGTAGGCTTGCGGCGTGTTACGGCGTTGTCGATGGGGATGACGGATGGGCGTAAGCCGCGTTCAATCCCAGTGCTTGGCAACCTTAACCCTTAACTTGATGACTGTGGTCCAGGGTCCGGTTTCCCAAAAAGCAGCTTAAGGCTAAGTTCATCGTTAGAACCATCGAGTTCAGAGCCACTAAACAGAGCACAAGACTGGTCTCTCACTGGTATTATAGTCAGTCAAAACACATTTTAAGCTCTATATTTTATTTTTTTAAATGTTATTATTAGCTTTTATTTATTCAGGGTAGCCCAATTTAGACCACAGTCTTATTCCCATTGGTGCCCTGGGTACAAACATTTTCTCAAAATAGGAAGAACAATGTACTTTACAATTAAAACAAGAAGAATAAAAAGAAGCACAAGACACAAACTCAACACCACAACCTCACAATTTCAACAAATATACCACCGCAATCAATCGAAGCAACTGCAATCCTCAATGAATTCATTCACCACCAGAGTCGAGACCAGAGGGACCTCAAGAGTTAATCAATCCTGAGAGCGTGTTTGGTAGCTCATTCTTTTATACTTCAGAAAGGAAGTTAGGTAAGCTAATAAGTAATGGATAGTGTCAACACTCGCACAACTCGTGTGTGTGTGTGTGTGTGTGTGTGTGTGTGTGTGTGTGTGTGTGTGTGTGTGTGTGTGTGTGTGTGTGTGTGTGTGTGTGTGTGTGTGTGTGTGTGTGTGTGTGTGTGTGTGTGTGTGACATTACACACAGGTTGGCTGGTCAAAAAATCTATTTGAAATAAATTGCCCAGGGAGCCTGTGAGACTTTGATAAATGGAGCCTGATTATTTTGAAGCTGTGTGTACATGGACAGGGTCGGCGCTAGAGAAAACCGTGTCAGTTTTCTGGCAGGTAGAGACATGTGTGTCAGCAGCTCTACAGAGAGACTCTGGTTGTAGACACCTGACATCCAAAAATAGTATAGGTTTATATTCTATTTTGTTGAGAAAATTAAATATTTGTGTGTGTGTGTGTGTATGTGTGTGTGTGTGTGTGTGTGTGTGTGTGTGTGTGTGTGTGTGTGTGTGTGTGTGTGTGTGTGTGTGTGTGTGTGTGTGTGTGTGTTTGTGTGTGTGTGTGTTTGTGTGTGTGTGTGTGTGTGTGTGTGTGTGTGTGTGTGTGTGTGTGTGTGTGTGTGTGTGTGTGTGTGTGTACTGTACGCATGTGAGTGTGAAATGGTTACTATATATGCAGTAGGGTCAGTAATTATTGGATCCCTTGATGAAGATTAACAAATTATAAAATTATTATAATTATTATAAAATAAATAATACAAATAGTGAGCTATATTTTATGCTGAAAAGAAAATGTATATATTATTTATACAATTGCTCAGAGAAAGAGATTTTGTTTAACAAGTTATAAAACAAAATCTCAAAAAAGATATTAGTAAAAAAATATTGGATCCCCTGTTTTCAATGCTTCAGCACACTGCCTTGCGATGATAACGACACTGGATCTTTTTCAACAATATTTTATGAGATCGGAGAACACACGGGAAGATACCATTCCTCCATACAGAATCTCTCCAGATCTTTGATATCTTTTATCTGCCCTTATGGACTGCCTTCAATTCAAACCACAGGTTTTCAAAAGTCCGGCGTTTTAACCCCTATATTATCACTTTGTAGTACTTATTACAAAATATATTTCTCTGAGCAATAGGAAACTTTTTTATTGAGCATATAATATAGATCAGAATTGTTTTATTTTTTATATTATATATTTTTTGCTTATCTTTATCAAGGGATCCAACAATTACACAGTATGTGTGTGAAAAGAGTTTCAAACCACAAATTACTCTCTAATAGCCAGTGTCCCAATTTGGCACCCTATTCCCTATACAGTGCACTACTTTTGACCAGAACCCATAGGGTGCCATTTGGGACGCAGAGAATATCTTGTATGAATTACAGCTTCTTAGCCCTCTCAGAGCTTGCACTCAGCAAAAGGAAGATGTCCCAAGGCGTTTTCCACAGGGAAAAGTTAGCAGCCATCTTTGATGGTTAACCTCTGCTGACCCTTATCTAAAAGCTGGCCCAGGCTCCCACAGCATGGAACTCCTGCTTCTCATTACACCGCAGTCCAATGAGTTGGAGGGGGGGTTCAATCTTGAACATGGCAACCTGGGCATGAGGTTTTACTAGGATGCATTGCCATGTTCGAGACACAGACACGCACGCACAAGCGTTGGATTCAATCCCACCTATTCAAAGACGAAAAGTAGGCAGGGGTTTAGGACCTCTGGTTAACTCATAGCAATACCGTAACTGTGAAGTGGTTCCAAAAATCTATTGATTTGAGAATAGAATGTCAAAATGAAGGACAAATGTTTAATGAAGGTAACTATAGGCCTTGCCTTTTGGAGATGGTGGATGGTGCACTATCAATCGTTGTATACATTTTAGCTAAATGGTTCCTTAGACTGCTGCAGTCATTCTACCACATTAGCAATGTCCCAGACTTAGCCAGGCTAACAAGATGGTGACAATCCCTTCAAGAGGTCCTCCTCTAAGTTACAAAATAATCTCTTGGCTGACGTCTGGCCAACAAATAAACAGTTAAGGGATTCCAGCGTCGAGCCCATTGTGACAGATGTTAGTGTATTCATTTATTTTACCTCTATTTAACAAGGCAAGTCAGTTAAAAAAAAAATATTATTTTCAATGGCAGCCTAGGAACAGTAGGTTAACTGCCTGTTCAGGGTCAGAACAACAGATTTGTACCTTGTCAGCTCAGGGATTTGAACTTGCAACCTTTTGGTTACTAGTCCAATGCTCTAACCACTAGGCTACCCTGCCACCACCGTATAAAGACAGACTCAGTGGAGAACTCCAAAGTGAGAGACCTCGTCTTTCTGGTGGATAAGTCCTGGCTCTGTGTTGGAGAGCAGGAGGAAGTACTGCTACCAGGAGACAGAGATGCAGGCAGGCAGCACGACAGCGCAGCTGCCATCAGTCATTAGCTTTTTGAGGTACCTATGATGTCATTCCGGGGTAGAAAAACAAGCCCAATAGCTTTAGTCAAAGACCTAAAGCATCATCTCTGTGAAGGCCAATGATACTCATCCTGCACATTGCTCTGAATCTGAGTGGATCAGTGGGTATGTCTGTATGTATGTATGTCTGTCTCTCTGTGGATCATTTTGATATAAATGCGTGCGTGTGTGCTTGATTATGTGTGTGTGTCTGTGTGGCGATCATCACCACTTTTCTCTCACTGCATATAGCGCTTCCACCAAAGCACAATGGAGTGCATAAACAGTAGTCCCAGTCATATCATCCCATAAACAGTAGCCTCAGGCCTATCCTCCTTTAAACAGTAGCCTCAGGCCTATCCTCTTATAAACAGTAGCCTCAGTCCTATCCTCCTATACACAGTAGCCTCAGTCCTATCCTCCCATAAACAGTAGTCCCAGTCATATCATCCCATAAACAGTAGCCTCAGGCCTATCCTCCTTTAAACAGTAGCCTCAGGCCTATCCTCTTATAAACAGTAGCCTCAGTCCTATCCTCCCATAAACAGTAGCCTCAGTCCTATCCTCCTATAAACAGTAGCCTCAGTCCTATCCTCCTATACACAGTAGCCTCAGTCCTATCCTCCTATACACAGTAACCTCAGGCCTATCCTCGCATAAACAGTAGCTTCAGGCCTATCCTCCCATAAACAGTAGCCTCAGACCTATCCTCCCATAAACAGTAACCTCAGGCCTATCCTCCCATAAACAGTAGTTTCAGGCCTATCCTCCCATAAACAGTAGCCTCAGGCCTATCCTCCCATAAACATTAGCCTCAGGCCTATCCTCCCATAAACAGTAGCCTCAGGCCTATCCTCCCATAAACAGTAGCCTCAGGCCTATCCTCCCATAAACAGTAGCTTCAGGCCTATCCTCCCATAAACAGTAGCCTCAGGCCTATCCTCCCACAAACAGTAGCCTCAGGCCTATCCTCCCACAAACAGTAGCCTCAGGCCTATCTTCCCATAAACAGTAGCCTCAGGCCTATCTTCCCATAAACAGTAGCCTCAGACCTCCTATAAACAGTAGCGTCAGACCTCCCATAAACAGCCTCCCATAAAGCACCAGAAACTCCCAACAGCCACCTGTACAGGACCTCTGTCCCTCATCTGTGTCTCATTTACCTCCTCTCGTCCCAGCAGTGGTGTGTGTGTGTGTGTGTGTGTGTGAATATAAATATTAATATGATTTCACAGAACATGTTGTTTGCACTGTCAAGTTAAACAGAGAATTACAGTAGGCTATAACCCATCGAATTTCCCCCCGAATGTAAGTACACCAGCTTATGATTATTTTAAAAACAAACATGTTTCAACTAACTAATAAATAGGGTAGCCATCTAGATCAATCCGTTAACAAACTAGCAAAAACATAATTCACACTCTATGTTTAACAATGTCCATTCTTGCTTTTTATGGACTGTCATTAGTAATAACCTTACCGTTACCATGTCATTACCTTATTTCAATGGTCAAGTTGAACAATAAACACCAGCCACGGGATATTGGTGAAGAATTAGATAATTATTGATTCTTTATATGCACATTTATCATGTTTTAAATTTAAATTTAGATAGGGTTTAGCACTAGAATTCACATGCAATCTGGGGATGCGGGGATTTAAAAAAAAAACATTTTTGGGGGGCATTTTGCTCATGTTATTAACTATTTGTAATAGATAGCCTAGCCTATAGGCCTAGACTAGACCTCACATCAAAAGAGGATACATTGACGGTCATCCAACTGTAATTGTGCATAATTTAATAAAGTATCAGTTGATGTAGTTGCAACATTTCTGATATTATCCTAGCCTACTGAATTATCACCTTCAAGACACATAAATAAGTCAGTCACTTTTATGAAGGCTGTTGCTGGCGGCCCTTGCTCTCCCTTCCCTTGACACTTCTCTCAAGCCCGAGAATGTTAATAACCAAATTCCGCACAGGGTGGTTCTCAGCTCCGTGGAGATTCTCATGTTAAAGCCCTATCGACTGGAGCCATCGTAAAAATGTTAGTCTAATTATCACTTCAAAATACTAAGTTTCAATGAGTAGCTACTTTTCGACACATATGCAGGCGTTGTGACAGCAGCTATCACAAAATGCTGCCTTCTCCGCCTCACGCACACATTTGACGTCTCTGACTTCAATTAAACGCCAATTAAAATGTCAGGCAGGTGAGAGGAGCGAGGTTTTATCGAGGTTAGACTAATATTTCATTACTCACAGTGTGTAGCCAGTAGCTTATTTTAAACAGATCCCATTTGAGTCCTTTAAACCCGTGTAATCACATTTATATTTGTGTAGGCTATTTTTGTTAGAGAGGGCCCGGGTTCGCAGTCTAGCTGCATTTCGTAAAATTAAAACTGGGCATCTATTATTTAGATTTTAACCTCCTGTCTGAACTATAGTCTGTATTTAATGTTTATGGCAAGAACAAAACAAAGATGCTTTATAGAATGTGTGTGAGCCTATAACATTATCTATTTAACATCTAATATATGCCTTTTGATTTGAATTCGTTCATTCATGCGTTTCTGGGCCTAAAATAGATAAGTATATATTTTTTTAAAGCCTATGCATTTTGAGTAATTTGAGGGAAAGATGTTGGAAATAGAACATCATGTTTTGTAATAAATAAACATCTGTCGTGATAGACGGCTACAGCTATTATACATACCTTTCATTCGATGTCAAATGCCTCCATCTTCATTTCTAAGAAAAAACGTTTTGTTTTAAACGCATATGCTATTTCTTTACAATTAAAATTGTAGTTATATTATGAATATAGGCCGAATGGATATTCATCACGCTTGCCCCACAGACAAACATTCATTTCCCGATTCCTATTTTCAGTAGTATTGAGGCAATATGTTATCGATTGCGACTATGGAATATTCTATAGAATATCCCAAACAATGGCGCGAGTCTTCAATAGTTTCCTCCTGTTTAATAGCGCCATCTAGAAGCTAAATAGTGTACCACACATCGTGGTATATGGTTATTTGAGATGTTGGACTTAAGTCTCGAACTTTAGCCTTACATTTTAGTGATTTAGCATATGGTCTTATCCATAGCGATTTACAGTAGTGAGTGCATACATATTGTGACTTTTTTTTCGTACTGGTCCCCGTGGGAATCAAACCCATAACCCTGGCGCATGCTCTACCAACTGGGATACACGGGACTAGTTATCTCACATACGTGTAGCCACACTTTCATTCTTCAAGTTCAGAGACACTTGGGCAACAGAATAGCCCACACTAAAGCTCTTGGCAATGAGGGATTCACAGAGGGTTTTGATTTATAATTGATTTACAATAAAGTCTCGACAAGAAACATGTAGTAACCTTCATTAATAAATATGTATATTATCTCAATTATCACATGTAGGCCTATGTGTTATGAAAGTTGTTTTGCCTATATAAAACATAGGATTGTAGGCCGAATGGGATCTGGAGAACATAATACCTAATGTGCCAAAATCACCCACGTTGATATGCTACTTTCGTGGGACTCACAAAATGATGAGTGAGACCTGGCTACTTTTCACGTCTAAGATTATATATTTGTTTTTATTGTTAACGCGGTCCTTGTAGAGTAGTACAATTGGCCTAACCATGACGCGTGCACCTGTTTCTTATTTCCAGATGCTATCAATCTACTCGTCGATACAGCCTGTCATCATTGTGACCGCAGGCGACAAGAGCCAGTTGAGATGCGGTTGATAAGTGGACAAACCGCCACGTGACATTAAGCCAGTTTAAGGTGTAGTAGCTTGGTGTACAGTGCCTTCAGAAAGTATTCATACCCCTTGACTCATTCCACATTTTGTTGTGTTACAGCCTGAATTCAAAATGGATTACATTTATTTTTTTCTCACCCATCTACACACAATACCCCGATAGTGAAAACATGTTTTTAGAAATGTTTGCTAATTTGTTGAAAAATGAAATACAGAAATATCTAATTTACATAAGTATTCACACCCCTGAGTCAATACATCACCTTTGGCAGCGATTACAGCTGTGAGTCTTTCTGGGTAAGTCTCTAAGAGCCTTGCACACCTGGATTTGCACATTATTCTTGAAAAAATTCTTCAAGCCCTGTGAAGTTGGTTGCTGATTATTACTAGACATCCATTTTCAAGTCCTACCATAGATTTTCAAGCTGATTTAAATCAAAACTGTATAACTAGGCCACTCAGGAACATCCAATGTCATCTTGGTAAGCTCCAGTGTAGATTTGGCCTTGTGTTTTAGGTTATTGTCCTTCTGAAAAAGGAATTGATCTGCCAGTGTCTTGTGGAACGTAGACTGAACCAGGTTTTCCTCTAGGATTTTGCCTGTGTTTAGCTCTATTCCGTTTCTTTTTTATCCTGAAAAACTCCCCAGTCCTTAACAATTACAAGGATACCCATAACAAGATGCAGCCACTACTATGTTTGAAAATATGAGTGGTAAACAATAATGTGTTGTATTATATTTGCCCCAAACATTACACTTTGCAGTGTTACTTTAGTGCCTTGTTCCAAACAGGATGTCACGTTCTGACCTTTATTTCCTTTGTTTTGTCGTTATTTAGTATGGTCAGGGCGTGAGTTGGGGTGGGCAGCCTATGTTTGTTTTTCTATGATTTGGGTATTTCTATGTTTCGGCCTAGTATGGTTCTCCATCAGAGGCAGGTGTCATTAGTTGTCTCTGATTGAGAATCATACTTAGGTAGCCTGGGTTTCACTGTGTGTTTGTGGGTGTTTGTTTCCGTGTCTGTGTTTTTCACCACACGGTACTGTTTTGGGTTTCGTTCATTCCACGTTTATTGTTTTTGTATTCGGTTGTTCATGTGTACATTTTCGTATTAAAAGAACCATGGACACTTAACCACGCCGCATATTGGTCCTCCGATCCTTTTCGCCTCTCCTCTTCGGAGGAAGAGGAGGAAATCCTTTACACAGGATGCATATGTTTGAATATTTTTATTTTGTACTGGCTTCCTTCTTTTCCATCTGTCAGTAAGGTTAGTATTGTGGAGTAACTACAATGTTGTTGATCCATCCTCAGTTTTCTCCTATCACAGTCATTAAACTCTGTTACTGTTTTAAAGTCCCCATTGGCCTCATGGTGAAATCCCTGAGCGGTTTCCTTCCTCTCCGGCAACTGAGTTGGGAAGGACGTCTGTATCTTTGTAGCGACTGGGTGTATCAATACAGTACACCATCCGTTGTATGTGTAGGCTACAAAGATGAGGTAGTCATTCAAAGATCATGTTAAACACTATTATTGCACAGTGAGTCCATGCAACTTATTATGTGACTTGTTAAGCACATTTTTACTCTTGAAATTATTTAGCCTTGCCGTAAGAAAGGGTTTGAATACTTATTGACTCAAGACATTTCAGCTTTTAATTTTTTTATTAATTTGTAAAAAAATTCTAAAAACAGAATACCGCGTTGAAATTATGGGGTATTGTGTGTTGGCCAGTGACACAAATTCTCAACTTAATCCATTTTAAATTCAGGCTGTCACTCAACAAAATGTGTAAAAAGACAAGGGGTGTGAATACATTCTGATGGCACTGTGGCACAGAGGCATAGAAATCGACGAACCAACCATTTAGGCCTAACCAGGCACATCGTACTGTCCTCCTTGAGGAGTTTCTAAACAAAATGAGAGAGACGGCCAAACTCCATCACGAAGTGCATGCAAAAGCAGAACACACGTGAAACGCAAATCATTTATTCTGAAAAATGTTTTTTCTTGAACCAAAAATGTTATACATTTATGCAATTTTATTGTAATTTATTCATTAAGGCAGCTTACCATATATGCTCAGCAATGTAACCTACAAACCTAGTGATTTGCATATTTGCTTTTCTGTCATTTCAGTGAGATACTAAATTAAAATATTCAAAACAGTTTGAATCAGCCTACTCAAAATAACCATATTAGTTATGGGAACAAGGAAATTGATGATTGATTGATTTACTAACCTCTTAAAACTTGCTGTCATGTCATTCCAATTACCTAACATTATTTTGACAGAGGGTACAAAATGAAGTGTAACACTTGCCCTCTCTCGCATTCTCCTCTCTGACCCGTGTCCCTCTGAACAAAAAACCTACACTGAGACGCCTGATTTAGGGGATCACGAACGTAGACGGAGCGCTACGGGATCCCTCACTCCTGACAAAAGGAGAGAGAGAAACTGGTGGGAGAAGGAGGAGACATTAATTTCCCTCTCAGCTGTAGGCCTTGTCGGATCCCCAGCCTACATTCCCCTCTCAGCTGTAGGCCTTGTCGGATCCCCAGCCTACATTCCCCTCTCAGCTGTAGGCCTAGTCGGATCCCCAGCCTACATTCCCCTCTCAATTGTAGGCGTTGTCGGATCCCCAGCCTACATTCCCCTCTCAGCTGTAGGCCTAGTCGGATCCCCAGCCTACATTCCCCTCTCAGCTGTAGGCCTTGTCGGATCCCCAGCCTACATTCCCCTCTCAGCTGTAGGCCTAGTCGGATCCCCAGCCTACATTCCCCTCTCAGCTGTAGGCCTAGTCGGATCCCCAGCCTACATTCCCCTCTCAGCTGTAGGCCTAGTCGGATCCCCAGCCTACATTCCCCTCTCAGCTGTAGGCCTAGTCGGATCCCCAGCCTACATTCCCCTCTCAGCTGTAGGCCTAGTCGGATCCCCAGCCTACATTCCCCTCTCAGCTGTAGGCCTTGTCGGATCCCCAGCCTACATTCCCCTCTCAGCTGTAGGCCTAGTCGGATCCCCAGCCTACATTCCCCTCTCAGCTGTAGGCCTAGTCGGATCCCCAGCCTACATTCCCCTCTCAGCTGTAGGCCTAGTCGGATCCCCAGCCTACATTCCCCTCTCAGCTGTAGGCCTAGTCGGATCCCCAGCCTACATTCCCCTCTCAGCTGTAGGCCTAGTCGGATCCCCAGCCTACATTCCCCTCTCAATTGTAGGCCTTGTCGGATCCCCAGCCTACATTCCCCTCTCAGCTGTAGGCCTTGTCGGATCCCCAGCCTACATTCCCCTCTCAGCTGTAGGCCTTGTCGGATCCCCAGCCTACATTCCCCTCTCAGCTGTAGGCCTAGTCGGATCCCCAGCCTACATTCCCCTCTCAATTGTAGGCGTTGTCGGATCCCCAGCCTACATTCCCCTCTCAGCTGTAGGCCTTGTCGGATTCCCAGCCTAAATTCCAACGGCTGACGTGGAGTCTGAGTCCCTGCATGTGGCCTCCAGTCTGTCCATGCAGACATGATGGACGCTCGGTTGTTAGTTTGGGACCAGACATTGGAGGGGTAGTGGGGGGGGGGGGGGGGGGTATAAAGGGGAAATGTAGTCTAGAGACATTTCGGTGACTCTTACTACATTTCTGACCTCCCGAAGCTTCAGGAATGTCTAGGCCACCTCCTGTGTGTCTCACGCTCATGCCGGTAGCACGTTGCCACGGTTATCTCTAAAATATGCTCCAACCCAATAACATTGATCAGGTCCCCCCAGAGCAGTCAGAGAGAAACATCTAGCTCACAGAGTTCATAGTGAGGTCAAAGGTAATGCAGCTCCTTTTCTCTCTGCGGAGACAGATAAGCTGATTCTGACACAGGACAGGATTTGGAGACTGTTCGGCCCCAGGTGGGTGAATCATGGATTTTGTCTTTCCTAGTGCCAAGTAGATGTCAAGTGAACCTAGTGTTTGGAATCTCCAGATTCTTAGCTAGATATCAATGTCCATGCTCACATAGACCTAATACTTACCTACATTACCATAATCAGATAATGTAATGTGATGTACAACTACAGTACCCATAAACCAATACACTGTACTTGTAGTGTATGTACAGTATGACAGTCTTAGATTAAAGCAATTAGTTTGACTGTTTTGTTTGTTTTTGTATTCGATTTATTTGACCGTTTAAAAACACAATAAAATGTGGCTACAATGCTTTTAAACTCATTGAGGATAACATTTATTTTTTTAAAGTTCAAACTAATTTCCATTGTGCTCTTCTCTAAATGACAGAAAGGCTTGGTCGAGGGTAGGGAGCATCAATGGTGCAGGGCAGAGAGAAAAAGTAAAGACAGTTCAGGAGCTCGTCGTCAGGGCACCTCACCATGTCCGATTTGTTTTTACAGTTCCCCCGTAACCACTGGTTGCTCGTCCTCCGCTGCTGAAAGTGTAGCACCCATTTGGTGTGATTGCCCATAGCAGCATGGAAACGTGCAGAAAGCCCAACACACATTGGCTGTTTGGTCCGGAACAGGACGGACCCTCCTCTGCCATTTCTGCACACCGTGTTCGGTGCTCACAGTGCTCATCTTTCTTTTGTATCACTCATATCAGGAAACGCCCCCTCCCCCCCAGTCAGGGTGATCTGGGACTCTGGGTGATCTGGGAGTCAGGGTGATCTGGGACTCCAGGCGATCTGGGACTCTGGGTGATCTGGGATTCTGGGTGATCTGGGAGTCAGGGTGATCTGGGTGATCTGGGAGTCAGGGTGATCTGGGACTCCGGGCGATCTGGGAATCCGGGCGATCTGGGACTCTGGGTGATCTGCGAGTCAGGGTGATCTGGGACTCAAGGCGATCTGAGACTCTGGGTGATCTGGGAGTCAGGGTGATCTGGGAGTCAGGGTGATCTGGGAGTCAGGGTGATCTGGGACTCCGGGTGATCTGGGAGTTAGGGTGATCTGGGACTCTGAGTGATCTGGGACTCTGGGTGATCTGGGACTCTGGGTGATCTGGGACTCTGGGTGATCTGGGAGTCAGGGTGATCTGGGACTCTGGGTGATCTGCGAGTCAGGGTGATCTGGGAGTCAGGGCGATCTGGGAGTCAGGGTGATCTGGGACTCAAGGCGATCTGGGACTCTGGGTGATCTGGGACTCTGGGTGATCTGGGAGTCAGGATGATCTGGGACGCAAGGCGATCTGGGAGTCAGGGGGATCTGGGAGTCAGGGTGATCTGGAACTCAGAGTGATCTGGGACTCAGGGTGATCTGGGACTCTGGGTGATCTGGGACTCAGGATGAACTGGGACTCAGGGTTATCTGGGAGTCAGGGTGATCTGGGAGTCAGGGTGATCTGGGACTCAGGGTGATCTGTGAGTCAGGGCGATCTGGGAGTCAGGGTGATCTGGGACTCAGGGTGATCTGTGAGTCAGGGTGATCTGTGAATCAGGGTGATCTGGGAGTCAGGGTGATCTGGGAGTCAGTGTGATCTGGGACTCTGGGTGATCTGGGAGTCAGGATGATCTGGGACTCTGGGTGATCTGGGACTCTGGGTGATCTGGGACTCTGGGTGATCTGGGACTCAGGATGATCTGGGACTCAGGGTTATCTGGGACTCAGGGTTATCTGGGACTCTGGGTGATCTGGGAGTCAGGGTGATCTGGGAGTCAGGGTGATCTGGGAGTCAGGGTGATCTGTGAGTCAGGGCGATCTGGGACTCTGGGTGATCTGTGAGTCAGAGTGATCTGGGACTCTGGGTGATCTGTGAGTCAGGGCGATCTGGGACTCTGGGTGATCTGGGACTCTGGGTGATCTGGGACTCAGGATGATCTGGGACTCAGGGTTATCTGGGACTCTGGGTGATCTGGGAGTCAGGGTGATCACGTATAAGGCTTAAAAGGGATACTTTGTGATTTTGGCAATGAAACCCTTTATCTACTTCCCCAGAGTCAGATGAATTCACGGATACCAATTTTATGTTTCTGTGTGCGCTTTGAAGGAAGTTGCTTACTAGCACTAGTGAAATTGCTAACTAGCGTTAGCGTAATGACTGGAAGTCTATGGGTATCTGCTAGCTACACAGTACCCATAGACTTCTAGTCATTGCGCTAATGCTAGTTAGCATTGGCTCGTGAAACTAACTCAAACTTCCTTCATAATGTACACAGAGACATAACAATGGAATCCACGAGTTCATCTGAATCCACGAGTTCAGTTGAACTCGTGGATTCCATTGTTATGACTCTGGGTCAGTAGATAAAGAGCCTCATCTGACTCTGGGTCAGTAGATAAAGGGCCTCATCTGACTCTGGGTCAGTAGATAAAGGGCCTCATCTGACTCTGGGTCAGTAGATAAAGGGCCTCATCTGACTCTGGGTCAGTAGATAAAGGGCCTCATCTGACTCTGGGTCAGTAGATAAAGGGCCTCATCTGACTCTGGGTCAGTAGATAAAGGGCCTCATCTGACTCTGGGTCAGTAGATAAAGGGCTTCATCTGACTCTGGGTCAGTGGATAAAGGGCCTCATCTGACTCTGGGTGAGTAGATAAAGGGCATCATTGCCAAGATCACAGTTGATCATGGCCCCACCGAATGTGCATTAAACACACATATTTCTGAAGAAAAGTGAATATTGACACTAAATTCTAGGACTACCAACATATTTTCTCATTATCATACAATGTAATAAAGTAAATAGTTGTTTTAATGTAAAGCAAATCACTATTGAGCATTTATTTAAAATGTTTTTAGACATATTGAAGAAATGTTGGCTCATTATTTTGTCCGTAAGGGTTGGTAATGCCAGTGATATCTCCGGAAAAGCATAGGTGTGTGCCATTGTCAACAGCAGTTGGGTTCGCTATATACATCCTTCAATCATTCCTCTCGAAAGAAAAAAAAAAGATCATAAAAACGTATTAAGAACGATTTCTGGTTTCTTATGAAATTGGCAAACCTTTCCCAAAGACCTCAAAGGTCAAGGCGTAAAATACCAAAGTCATTTTTCACTTAAAGCACTTTTGTCTATTCCCACAAAAGGTTGAATCCCGGGGTTCTGGAGTATGAAGGTGTTCCATTTGCTCGATAGTATGTATTGATTGGTTTGTTATTAGTTGGGGGAGAACGTTTAACTCTGCAGGGGGGGTCAAAGGAGAAGTTCTCTGGTATCGACGGGAGGTGTCACGGAGTGCATTCTGCAATAAAGGGAAGATTTGGAAAAGAAAACTGTCAAAGAAAAACTGAAAAGTTTCAATAAGGTTTCAGAGGATCAATGAGGATGTGGAGATGCAGATTTGTGTGTAAAGAATGGGATTGGATTTGCTGTAACGCTATAACCCAATGTCTGTGTGACGAAAACACAAGGTACAACCTAAAAGGTCATTTTACTCCTCAAGTCAGGATCAGATTCTCATTCTGTTTATTGAAAGGCTCCGCATTGATCCAGTGACTTGTGGCGTCATCGATTTGTTTGCCCCTGTCCGTTCCTTATTGTTTCCATAATCGCTCTGAGAACATTAAGGTGGGATTGAAAGACGGTGACTTAAATAACATTCTTCCACAAATCGATCACATGACCCAGTGTCATGCCTGGCAGCAAAAAAATGAAATAAAACCATAGAGAAATTGACAGATTACTTTTATCCATGACAAGTGTGTGTGTTCAAAATAACATTCAGTAATATATTGATGCTTACTGAATTTGACAGGAATAAAACGTGTGATTGAATACAGACAGTTTTACAGTATGCTCATGACTGTTGGGACAAAACTCATGTCGGCTGAGTACTCAAGCATCCGTTATTTAGTTCTTGCAATGCATCATGGGTAGTACTCACCAGGGTATTTGAAGCAGCCATCTTGCTACGGCTATGTCTTTGGAAGACGTTTGCAACCAAAAGGGGCTACGAAAACAAAGGCAGAGAGAGAGAGAGAGAAAGAGAGAGGATGGATGCATGGTGCCGTGGCATCAGAATGCACATGGTTCGCATTTTCCCAAATCCAGCTTAGACGCTTCTCAGACAGGCCCGGGTCGGCACGGAAATCCTGATTTAGATACACAGGGAGATAGACCCGGCCTTGCCTGGGATCTGGAGCGGGCGGCCCGGAAGTCAAACCCAAACTCTTATTAAAGCACTAAGTACACGTTGCTGCTGAATGCACTCAGAGGCTCCAGGGGAAGTTGTTGTCTTTTGAATTGAAAATAATGGAGTGGAGCAGAGATGAACGTGCCATCTGTGCAAACAGAGGGTTTAGAGTGGTTGTCTTCAGAGGGTTTAGAGTGGTTGTCTTAGGTGGAACCAAAGACGAAGTGGAGGGGAAGGGGCCAGATTGTTCTGTTCATGTTAGATAAATACAATGTAATATGCTGGTGTTTTTAACGGTATTATATTTGTGTGTGTGTGTGTGTGTGTGTGTGTGCGTGTGTGCGTGCGTGCGTGCGTGCGTGCGTGCGTGCGTGCGTGCGTGTGTGTGTGTGTGTGTGTGTGTGTGTGTGTGTGTGTGCGTGTGTGTGTGTGTACCAGTGTGAGTATACAGAATAGACAGAATCTGATATGTTTCTTCTGTTATCTACATTGAACAAATTGTTGATCAAACTGTTATCACATGGGTCATCTGAGCGCATTCCTCCGACCTTCGAACTAGTGGTGGCCCAGTTCTGTTATGATAGCTCTGTCGACCCGCATCGGACCTCTTCCATTCAAGAGATTTTCTCTGAGAATAGTGTTGGCTGCAGTAATTACTTTGGCCAATTGAGATAGGTTCCCAGAGTTGAATCCCATGAATTGGTCCTTGTCAAGCCCCATTCGGCGCTAGTGGTCTGGGCTGCCATCCAGCCGGCTTCCCCTGACTGAGTTCCCCCTCTCTCTCTCCTGGCTCCCTGTTTGAACGTTGCTCTCTTGACCCTGAGGCTTGGTGAAAACTGCAGCCTAATTGAATTAAGCACTTGATAGCAATGACAGACTGAGTAAATATTGTTGTAAACTCCTCCACCTCTGTGTCGTCAGAGTCTGTTGGGTTTTCACATGAGACCCTTGACACGTCGTGACAGTACCTCGGGCCCAGATCACACAATAGAATAATGTTAACGATTTAGGTTAAGAGCACACCCTAAGGCCGGTTTACAGTGGCCACAGTGAGTGACATCATCAACATTCTATTGTCATCTGACATCAAAAACGTAGCTGACATCAACAGCCTGGTGATCCAAATAGCATAACTGCTACATATTAACACCAATAAAGTCATCCATTTAAAAAGGAATTTAGTATGTCGATCTAGTAAGCCAGAAAACTAAAAGCATCTTCCTTAACAATGTTTAGAAATGCCCTTCAGATTTGTCCTGTAAAAAATAAATATTAAAATAAATAAATAAATAGATATACAGTACCAGTCAAAGTTTAGACACACCTACTAATTTAAGGGTTTTTCTTTATATTTACTATTTTCTACATTGTGTAATAATAGTTGAAGACATCAAAACTATGAAATAACACATATGGACTCATCTAGTAACCAAAAAAGTGTTAAACAAATCCAAATATATTTTACATTTGAGATTCTTCAAAGTAGCCACCCTTTGCCTTGATGGCAGCTTTGCACACTCTTGGCATTCTCTCAAGCAGCTTCACCTGGAATGCTTTTCCAAAGGTTTTGAAGGAGTTCCTACATATGCTGAGCACTTGTTGGCTACTTTTCCTTCACTCTGCGGTCCAACTCATCCCAAACCATCTCAATTGGGTTGAGGTCGGGTGATGGTGGAGGCCAGGTCATCTGACGCAACACTCCATCACTCTCCTTCTTGGTCAAATAGCCCTTACACAGCCTGGGGGTGTGTTGGGTCATTGTCCTGTTGAAAAACAAATGATAGTTCCACTAAGAGCAAACCAGAAGGGATGGCGTATCGCTGCAGAATGCTGTGGTAGACATGCTGGTTAAGTGTGACTTGACTTCTAAATAAATCACAGACAATGTCACCAGCAAAGCACCTCCACACCATCACACCTCCTCCTCTATGCTTCACGGTGGGAGCCACATATGTAGAGATCATCCGTTCACCTACTCTGCATCTCATAAAGACAAGGCGGTTAGAACCAAAAATCTCACATTTGGACTCATCAGACCAAAGGACAGATTTCCACTGGTCCAATGTCCATTGCTCGTGTTTCTTGGCCCAAGCAAGTCTCTTCTTATTATTGGTTTCCTTTAGTAGTGTTTTTTTTGCAGCAATTCAACCATGAAAGCCTGATTCACTGTCTCTGAACAGTTGATGTTGAAATGCGTCTGTTACTTGACACTGTGAAGCATTTTATTTGGGCTGCAATTTCTGAGGCTGGTAAATCTAATGAACTTATCCTCTGCAGCAGAGGTAACTCTGGGTCTTCCTTTCCTGTGCCGGTCCTCATGAGAGCCAGTTTCATCATAGTGCTTGATGGTTTTTGCGACTGCACTTGAAGAAACTTTCAAAGTTCTTGAAATGTTCCGTACTGGCTGACCTTCATGTCATAAAGTAATGATGAACTGTCGTTTCCCTTTGCTTATTTGAGCTGTTCTTGCCATAATATGGACTTGGTCTTTTACCAAATAGGGCTGTCTTCCATATACCTTGTCACAACACAACTGATTGGCTCAAATGCATGAAGAAGGAAATAAATTCTACAAATGTACTTTTAACAAGGCGCACCTGTTAATTGAAATACATTCCAAGTGACTACCTCGTGAAGCTGGTTGAGAGAATGCAAAGCTGCAATCAAGGTTAAGGGTGGCTACTTATAAACCATATTTTAATTTGTTTTGCACTTTTTTGGTTACTACATGATTCCATATGTGTTATTTCATAGTGTTGATGTCTTCACTATTATTCTCAAGCTTCAAAGCTTCTTTTTTTAAAGAACCACCAATCAGGAGGATACAGACAGCTCAAGAAGTATGCTTAGATATGTAGAAAAGTATGCTTAGATATGCAGAAAAATATGCATATTTTTTTAACATAGAATAAGCATAATGATTAAGGCTCTAGATTGTAGGAAAAATATGTTTCAGGTGTTTGAAAACTTCACAATTCCCAAATGTATGGACATGGGGGCATAATCGCCCACCAGACCACCCCCAGCCATCCTCACCCTCAGATTTGTGGAGTGCATGATGCCCCTGGTCTTAATAACTTAAAAGCAAATGTTTATGAATTATTACAGGAAACTAAACTCACAACAAGATCATTATTTACCAGTTAATGACAAGCTATTTAGAGAAAATAGCTTACAGCTGTGAGTGTGAGGAAATAAAAGCAGGGCATTCTGCTGGACAATTTTAGAACTTGTGTCTCGTTGCTATCTCAGACAGGTAACCATGACAACGGCACACAGCAACAGGGTCAAAGTTGAACTTTTTTCATCTGTCTGAGACTTGGAAACCGAAGGTCCGCAGCGACGGTCTACAGACAGTCGGTCTACAGACAGTCCACCGGAGTATAAATTAAACGTTGTTTTGACCAGGGACACTTGTCGCATTGTAATTGTCTACCAGCCTTTACATAAAGAAGCCTGTGGTGTGTCGTAATTACATTTCATTGTCTCAACCCCCCCCCCCCCCCCCCCACTCCCTACACACACACTCATTCATACACACACATACTCTCACGCACTCATTCACTCCCCCCCACACACACACACAGTGGTGTAAAGTACTTAAGTAAAAAAATACTTTGAAGTACTATTTAAGTCGTTTTTTTGTGGTATCTTTACTTCACTTTATTATTTATATATTTTTGACAACTTTTACTTTTACTTTACTACATTCCTAAAGAAAATAAATGTACTTTTTTTTACATGTTCCCTGAAACCCAAAAGTACATTTTCACAGGAAAATGGTCCAATTCACACACTTATCAAGAGAACCATCCCTGGTCATATCTACTACCTCTGATCTGGAGGACTCACTAAACACAAATGCTTCGTCTGTAAAGGATGTCTGAGTGTTGGAGTGTGGCCCCTGGCTATCTGTAAAGGATGTCTGAGTGTTGGAGTGTGGCCCCTGGCTATCTGTAAAGGATGTCTGAGTGTTGGAGTGTGACCCCTGGCTATCTGTAAAGTATGTCTGAGTGTTGGAGTGTGGCCCCTGGCTATCTGTAAAGGATGTCTGAGTGTTGGAGTGTTCCCCTGGCTATCTGTAAAGGATGTCTGAGTGTTGGAGTGTGGCCCCTGGCTATCTGTAAAGGATGTCTGAGTGTTGGAGTGTGGCCCCTGGCTATCTGTAAAGGATGTCTGAGTGTTGGAGTGTGGCCCCTGGCTATCTGTAAAGGATGTCTGAGTGTTGGAGTGTGGCCCCTGGCTATCTGTAAAGGATGTCTGAGTGTTGGAGTGTTCCCCTGGCTATCTGTAAAGGATGTCTGAGTGTTGGAGTGTGGCCCCTGGCTATCTGTAAAGGATGTCTGAGTGTTGGAGTGTGGCCCCTGGCTATCTGTAAAGGATGTCTGAGTGTTGGAGTGTGGCCCCTGGCTATCTGTAAAGGATGTCTGAGTGTTGGAGTGTGGCCCCAGGCTATCTGTAAAGGATGTCTGAGTGTTGGAGTGTGGCCCCTGGCTATCTGTAAAGGATGTCTGAGTGTTGGAGTGTGGCCCCTGGCTATCTGTAAAGGATGTCTGAGTGTTGGAGTGTGGCCCCTGGCTATCTGTAAAGGATGTCTGAGTGTTGGAGTGTGGCCCCTGGCTATCTGTAAAGTATGTCTGAGTGTTGGAGTGTGGCCCCTGGCTATCTGTAAAGGATGTCTGAGTGTTGGAGTGTGGCCCCTGGCTATCTGTAAAGGATGTCTGAGTGTTGGAGTGTGGCCCCAGGCTATCTGTAAAGGATGTCTGAGTGTTGGAGTGTGGCCCCTGGCTATCTGTAAAGGATGTCTGAGTGTTGGAGTGTGGCCCCTGGCTATCTGTAAAGGATGTCTGAGTGTTGGAGTGTGGCCCCAGGCTATCTGTAAAGGATGTCTGAGTGTTGGAGTGTGACCCCTGGCTATCTGTAAAGGATGTCTGAGTGTTGGAGTGTGACCCCAGGCTATCTGTAAAGGATGTCTGAGTGTTGGAGTGTGGCCCCAGGCTATCTGTAAAGGATGTCTGAGTGTTGGAGTGTGGCCCCAGGCTATCTGTAAAGGATGTCTGAGTGTTGGAGTGTGACCCCTGGCTATCTGTAAAGGATGTCTGAGTGTTGGAGTGTGACCCCAGGCTATCTGTAAAGGATGTCTGAGTGTTGGAGTGTGGCCCCAGGCTATCTGTAAAGGATGTCTGAGTGTTGGAGTGTGGCCCCAGGCTATCTGTAAAGGATGTCTGAGTGTTGGAGTGTGGCCCCAGGCTATCTGTAAAGGATGTCTGAGTGTTGGAGTGTGACCCCTGGCTATCTGTAAAGGATGTCTGAGTGTTGGAGTGTGACCCCTGGCTATCTGTAAAGGATGTCTGAGTGTTGGAGTGTGGCCCCAGGCTATCTGTAAAGGATGTCTGAGTGTTGGAGTGTGGCCCCAGGCTATCTGTAAAGGATGTCTGAGTGTTGGAGTGTGGCCCCTGGCTATCTGTAAAGGATGTCTGAGTGTTGGAGTGTGGCCCCTGGCTATCTGTAAAGGATGTCTGAGTGTTGGAGTGTGGCCCCAGGCTATCTGTAAAGTATGTCTGAGTGTTGGAGTGTGGGCCCCAGGCTATCTGTAAAGGATGTCTGAGTGTTGGAGTGTGGCCCCAGGCTATCTGTAAAGGATGTCTGAGTGTTGGAGTGTGGCCCCTGGCTATCTGTAAAGGATGTCTGAGTGTTGGAGTGTGGCCCCAGGCTATCTGTAAAGGATGTCTGAGTGTTGGAGTGTGGCCCCAGGCTATCTGTAAAGGATGTCTGAGTGTTGGAGTGTGGCCCCTGGCTATCTGTAAAGGATGTCTGAGTGTTGGAGTGTGGCCCCAGGCTATCTGTAAAGGATGTCTGAGTGTTGGAGTGTGGCCCCAGGCTATCTGTAAAGGATGTCTGAGTGTTGGAGTGTGGCCCCAGGCTATCTGTAAAGGATGTCTGAGTGTTGGAGTGTGGGCCCCAGGCTATCTGTAAAGGATGTCTGAGTGTTGGAGTGTGGCCCCAGGCTATCTGTAAAGGATGTCTGAGTGTTGGAGTGTGGCCCCTGGCTATCTGTAAAGGATGTCTGAGTGTTGGAGTGTGGGCCCCAGGCTATCTGTAAAGGATGTCTGAGTGTTGGAGTGTGACCCCTGGCTATCTGTAAAGGATGTCTGAGTGTTGGAGTGTGGGCCCCAGGCTATCTGTAAAGGATGTCTGAGTGTTGGAGTGTGACCCCTGGCTATCTGTAAAGGATGTCTGAGTGTTGGAGTGTGGCCCCTGGCTATCTGTAAAGGATGTCTGAGTGTTGGAGTGTGGCCCCTGGCTATCTGTAAAGGATGTCTGAGTGTTGGAGTGTGGCCCCTGGCTATCCGTAAACAAACAAAAAATACAAATAAGCCGCCTGGTATTGCTTAATATAAGGAATATGAATGATTCATACTTTTACTTTTTATACTTAAGTATATTTAAAACCAGGTACTTTTAGACTTTTACTCAAGTAGTATTTTACTGGTTATCTTCCACTTTTACTCGAGTCATTTTCTATGAAGGTATCTTTACTTCTACTCAAGTATGACAATTGAGTACTTTTTCCACCACTGCACGGACACACACCGTGTACTACAGTGGCCTATGAACCATTTTGGTCAGTCAATTCTCTCCATTTATCGTCATACATCCAAATACATCTCTAGGAACTTAATAACCCTGGTTGGTAAACACTGGTTGTTAAACACTGGTTGTTAAACACTGGTATTGCATCATTCACCCACTGGTCTCACAGGATGTGTCCTTGGCTCAGTCCTGGAACATGAGAGAGGAAGATGATGTGAGTGTGAAGTCTACACTCTACAGAACTGTTGGAAGTCTCTCCTCCCTGCAGGGTTCATGGCCCAAATTTCTCTCAGTTGCTAGATGCAGTTGAAGCCAAATGGTTTTGACTGGCAAGAGTTGAACATATTGAGGCCACGGACTAGTTCCTATGGCAATTAACAGGACATATAATATAGAGAACATCATCGCATAGAACTGCTTAGCTGTAATCTAGTATTTAGTATGGTATTATGATCCCCGTTAGCTGGAGCTACTCTTCCTAGGAGTCCACACAAAACATAAAACACGACATAGTACAGAACGCCAACAGCACAGAGCTACATAAAAGGACACAATACATATAATTAATAGATATCTGAGTGTCTGAATGTATAGAACAACATACTGTACATTTTAAAATAAGAATTCACACTTTCATATTCTCATGTCTTAGGAATCCATGCGACATGTAGTCATAGTAACAGCTACGCTGCATTCCTCCATTTTGTTTTGGTTTCTTACTGTTACAACTGCTGGTTCTGATCCTAAATCTCTCAGAGCCAGTCGTTCTTTTTAACACTGGTGAGAATCTCACAACATTAGGAACCACCCGCGCGTCCTCACAAGATGCAATACCCCAAAATAAAAAAACATCTGTAGTGGTGAAACTGTCACGTCCGTTTGCGATATTACTACAACAAAGATGTTAAACAAAGATGTTCATTCAAACAGCAAACATTGTTCGCTTTTATTCCCACCTCTGACATCATCACGTGCGATAGAACAACACAGAATATAGGCTACTAAGATAAAAATTGTTTTTACCAAGAATGCTCATCTTCCCCGTTTCAAAAACAAAACAAAAACAATAACAAATGCACCTGGGGCCGACCAGTGGCGCTGTTTCACCAAATGCAGATCTCAGGTTTAAAAAGGGCAGGTTCTGGTTCTCTCCTTCTGGCTTTTACCTCCTCTTATTTTTCATGTTCCTTCCCTCAGTCTCCGGACCCTTTTACCTAGAGAGGATTAAGTTTATAGCGAAGGGGAAATGAAAAGAGATGTCATTCCAGTGGACCAATGTGAACGCAGGTAAAAATGGCTCCCAAGTCACTGCGTACGAGAGGAAATTGAGAATTTGTCCGAGCAAGCTGTGTATGATCTTCTAAAACAGATCTGGCGGTGGAAGAACCCCTGGGTATTACCAAAACAGACCTGGAGGTGGAGGAACCACTGGGTATAACCAAAACCATGTGCTGTACATAGCAGAAAACCTGCCCTTGCTTTTGGCCCTGGCCAGTTTCATGCTTGAATAACATTACTGTTTGAGATGGTCATGTAAGGTTGTGACTCCTCATCTCAGTGACCATGTCTGTACCCCGCACTATCCTTCGTGGGTTTTGCGTTTTATACCAACTCCAAGCCCTCCTCCTCCTCCACACCCCCCAACATACATTGATTTACTGAATCCTGCCCCCCCCCCTCCCCCCTTTTCTCTCTCCATAATACCATGTTGTGGCATCCCCCAACAACAATGTTATTTATGACCTGAGTTTTCAATCCCACGGGGTCCTGTGCTTTAATGAAAGATGCACCTCTTAGTCCCCCCCCCCCTCCCCTCCCCCCCATCCTTAACCCTACCAGCCACTGTGCAGGGGGTTGAAGCTACAAGCTTGAGATTCCTCTTGTCTTTTGGGCAAGGATAACAGACACAAACCTTGGGGTCAACAGGAGGGAGTTGGAATTTAGATGAAATAGGTTCTCTTAGGAAAACAGGTGGGGATGCTTAGAGCTGTAATCAAAAGATGATTGCTTTTGTTTGGCCGTTGTTTTGGAGTCCTCTGTCTAAGACGTAGTTGGCAGAATTCTTCAGCAAAATTAAATACCTGCTGTCTGAAGATCCTCAAACTGACCCATTATCCTCGAACTCAGAAGGCACCTTTGAACCTTCTCAGTGAAACAAACTGACTCTTTATAATTTGTCTCTCTGTCTGAGATTTACATAGCAAGGTTACCTTTTATAGGCTGTCCTTTCATACAAACTATTTACAGTGAAACAATCAACGTGACTGTGTATATTAAAGTTGTGTGTACAGGTGTTTGAAGTTGTTTCATCCCCCTAATCGTAAAAGTTAGGATTGAGGTTAGGGTTAGGGTAATCTGTCTCTCTCTCTCTCTGTGTGTGTGTGTGTGTGTGTGTGTGTGTGTGTGTGTGTGTGTGCCAAAAGTGCCCGGAGTCACCCTGAGCTCCCGGATCAAGGAAAGCTTCCCCAGATTCCAGCAGATGTTCTGACCGCGTCTGAACTCACTCCAGCCGCCCAAGCTCCAAGCTTTCCTCTCTGGATCTACACTGGAAGGACGAAGGGTTCAGACATCTTTCCCTCTTCTTCCTCTCGGCCATCTTTTTTTTTGTACATCTCCCACTTCAATCGTCAGTCTTGATACAGCTGTGTGGTTGGGTAACGTCTTTAGGTTGAGTGAGAGACAGCATCTGCATTCATTTACGGCTGTATGGGCTAACTTGTCCATCTGTAAACCACAAGGCTTTCATGTGTTTGGCGAAGGGTCTTTTTGGCAGCCATCTTTGTGGCAGGAAGTAGCGTGCAACAGCGGACAACGCCTTTTGTAAAAACCCTTAAATAGCCTCAAGAAACCGGACATCTATATTTGCCTAATCTGTCTGACCTCTGATCTTCCACACAGAAATTCAGTACTTTAGTGCTGACTTGTCACTGTAACTAAAATCAAGACAACTGATTGACCAATGCTGCAATAACAAATTAGTTCCAATGCATTATTCTATTCTATTATTATATATATTATATTATTATACAATTCATACTAACTGCCTCTGTAGTGATTTTTTTTTTTTAAACTTTTTTATTTTATTTACAACAACAAACTCACTCATCACAAATTGTGAGCAAACTAGTTACAGTGCCTTCTAAAGATGATGATTGACATCGGAAAAAGAAGGTACGCTATCAGCTGATCATTGATGTTGATGATTGTTGTAAATCTATAACTAACACGATACATGTTTTTTGTTGTTGTTGTACTGATGTCCCGGAGCACAAGATCATTTTTGTATCCCCTTTATAGTAAAGCACTGCATGTGTTTTTATCACATTTGCATAGAAACATAAAGCAGTAGAGTTGAGGCCTTACAGACGTTTTTTTTTTTTTTTTAAAGTGGCCTTTTATAAACACATTTCATGTAATTCTAGGTCATTTTACATGACTGGAGAATTTGGCAGAATCTTTTTATAATACCGCACAAATGATGAAAATGAAGCTAGCCTTGCTTGCCATATCCACACATTTTTAACGTGACAATTTTGTCACTGAACCAGTGTTATTTAGTCCCTTATTATGACAGTGAATGTATATGTTCGGTTTTTAATCCCATTTCCTATAAAGGGGTAAGGCACAGGGGAAGGAAGGTGCTTTTCAGAAGTGGTATGGAATGGTTGATGAGCTGGGGTCACGACTACCAGTCCCTGTATTGAAGTGGTGTTGAATGGTTGATGAGCTGGGGTCACTCCTACCAGTCCCTGTATTGAAGTGGTATGGAATGGTTGATGAGCTGGGGTCACGACTACCAGTCCCTGTATTGAAGTGGTATGGAATGGTTGATGAGCTGGGGTCACTACTACCAGTCCCTGTATTGAAGTGGTATGGAATGGTTGATGAGCTGGGGTCACGACTACCAGTCCCTGTATTGAAGTGGTATGGAATGGTTGATGAGCTGGGGTCACTACTACCAGTCCCTGTATTGAAGTGGTATGGAATGGTTGATGAGCTGGGGTCACGACTACCAGTCCCTGTATTGAAGTGGTATGGAATGGTTGATGAGCTGGGGTCACGACTACCAGTCCCTGTATTGAAGTGGTATGGAATGGTTGATGAGCTGGGGTCACGACTACCAGTCCCTGTATTGACTGTCACAGCTACACTTTTACCATTGAGCTGTATGGAATAGTAGACTGTATGCCATACACACGCCGTAATATAAATAATTTAGCTTAAAGATTTTTTCGTTTACAGTTCTATTAGTGTAGTGTGCCTCGATGCGACCTGTCACCCATAGTTACTTGTTCATAAAGTGCATATTTTTCCTTCGCTCGACTTGGATTTGGAAAACATCAATGCTCAGTGGATTGTATGACTTCGTTATAAATTAACTTGTAGTTGTCTTTTCTGGATGAAATAAGTAACAAAGTGTACTACTATAAAACTTTACGCAACTTTCAAAGTAGAAAAAAAGTGTGGGCTTTCCCCTCCAGTGTTCGGAAACTTTGGAAAAGGCTCAGGCTGTAGCCGTTGTTACTGCTCTGACAGTGTACACGTCACAGCCCATAAAACCTACATAACGTTTCAGACAGCAACGACAGGAAGAACATTAACAATACATAACATAGTCAGTAAAAGTAAATACACAAATAAATGTTTTTTTTTTTAAAAAAGGTACATAAAAAATATAAACATGCAACAATTTACAAGTTACAGTTCATATACTGTAAGGAAATCAGTCAATTTAAATACATTCATTAAGCCCCTAATCTATTGATTTCACATGACTGGGAATACAGAGATACGCCTCTGTTGGTCACAGATACCTTAATGAAAGGTAGAGGCGTGGATCAGAAAACCAGTCAGTATCGGGTGTGACCACCATTTTCCTTCTCCTTCACATTGAGTTGATCAAGCTGTTGATTGTGGCCTGTGGAATGTGAAATGTCCTCTTCAATGGCTGTGCGAAGTTGCTGGATATTTTGGCGGGAACTGAAACTGCCTCACTAACGACCCCTTTTTCCTGTTCCCTGCCTGTACCTTAGCCTATCAGATTTCCTGTTCCCTGCCTGTACCTTAGCCTATCAGAAATGTTATCAACCTATTGCCTGATCTCCCAGACGACTTCCCTAGCCTTTTCCCTGCCTGTGCTGTTGCCATTTTGGACCCCCTGTGTATGAGCTTCTGCCTGCCCCTGGACCCAGCTACCTGCCTCCTCCTGAGGTGCTCTACAATAAACACCTGCTGCGCCATGCGCTTGAAACCAGCTCTCTGTCTCTCATCGTGTTCATTACAGTCTGTGGTTGTTGGGGCCGGTTAGATGTACTGCCAGGTTCTCTAAAACAACATTGGAGGTGGCTTATGGTAGAGAAATTAACATTCAATTCTCTGGCAATTCTCTGGTGGACAGTCCTACAGTCAGCATACCAATTGAAAGCTCCGTCAAAACTTGAGACATCTGTGGCATTGTGTTGTGGGACAAAACTGCACATTTTAGAATGGCCTTGTATTGTCCCCAGCACAAGGTCTATGTCAGGTGGATGGATTATCTTGGTAAAGGAGAAATGTTTACTAACAGGGATATAAACACATTTGTGCAAAACAAATGAGAGAGAAAAGCTATTTGTGCGAATGGAACATTTTTGGGATATTTTATTTCAGCTCATGGGACCAATACTTTACATGTTGTGTTTTATATTTTTGTTCAGTGTACATGGTTGATGTCCTCAGATCTACTTGAGATTAAGTGATTTCCAGACTCTGGCTTCAGCTCACAGTCTTTAATCAAATCGCTGCATGACTGACTGTCTGTCTGCTCTCCAATGGTCCTGCTGACTTTCTGTGCGATGTCAAACTGGACCTTTGATGTTGGATGAGGTCTTTTGTGAGGTTCACGTGACGTTCAAGTCCAACACTATGTTGTATCCTGATCCATCACCTGTATGCGGCAGGGTAGCCTAGTGGTTAGAGAGTTGGACTAGGAACTGGGAAGGTTGCAAGTTCAAATCCCCGAGCTGACAAGGGGATTCTGATCTGTCGTTCTGACCCCTGAACAGGCAATTAACCCACTGTTCCTAGGCCGTCATTGAAAATAAGAATTTGTTCTTAACTGACTTGCCTGATTAAATAAAGATTAAATTCACTGTGCAGTTCCACCAGAGTCTATGAGACACACTGAGGCTTTGTAAAGGCTAGATCAAACTGCACTTTCTTATTTAAAAAAAAAAAATATTTTTCAATTTTCTTTTCCCCCTTTTTCTCCCCAATTTCATGGTATCCAATTGTTGTAGTAGCTACTATCTTGTCTCATCGCTACAACTCCCGTACGGGCTCGGGAGAGACGAAGGCTGAAAGTCATGCATCCTCCGATACACAACCCAACCAAGCCGCACTGCTTCTTAACACAAAATCCAAATAACTTCACAGATCTTCATTGTAAAGGGTTTAAACACTGTTTCCCATGCTTGTTCAATGAACCATAAACAATTAATGAACATGTACCCGTGGAACGGTCGTTAAGACACTAACAGCTTACAGACGGTAGAAAATTAAGGTCACAGTTATGAAAACTTAGTACACCCTAGGCCTTTCCACTGACTCTGAAAAAAACCAAAAGAAAGATGCCCAGGGTCCCTGCTCATCTGCGTGATCGTGCTTTAGGCATGCTGCAAGGAGGCATGAGGACTGTAGATGTGGCCAGGGAAATAAATTGCAATGTACGTACTGTGCGACGCCTAAGACAGCGCTACAGGGAGACAGGATGGACAGCTGATCGTCCTCGCAGTGGTAGACCACGTGTAACAACACCTGCACAGGATCGGTACCTCCGAACATCACACCTGCGGGACAGGTTCAGGATGGCAACAACAACTGCCCGAGATACACCAGGAACGCACAATCCCTCCATCAGCGCTCAGACTGTCCGCAATAGGCTGAGAGAGGCTGGACTGAGGGCTTGTAGGCCTGTTGTAAGGCAGGTCCTCACCAGACATCACCGGCAACAATGTCGCCTATGGGCACAATCCGACCGTCGCTGGACCAGACTGGACTGGCAAAAAGTGCTCTTTACTGACGAGTCTCAGTTTTGTCTCACCAGTGGTGATGGTCGGATTCGCGTTTATCGTCGATGGAATGAGCATTACACCGAGGCCTGTGCTCTGGAGCGGGATCGATTTGGAGGTGGAGGGTCCGTCTTGGTCTGGGGCGGTCTGTGACAGCATCATCGGACTGAGCTTGTTGTCATTGCAGGCAATCTCAATGCTGTGCATTACAGGGAAGACATCCTCCTCCCTCATGTAGTACCCTTCCTGCAGGCTTATCCTGACATGACCCTCCAGCATGACAATGCCATCAGCCATACTGCTCGTTCTGTGCCTGAGTTCCTGCAAGACAGAAATGTCAGTGCTGTGCCATGGCCAGCAAAGAGCCCAGATATCAATCCCATTGAGCACGTCTGGGACCTGTTAGATCGGAGGGTGAGGGCTAGAGCCGTTCCCTCCAGAAATGTCCGGGAACTTGCAGGTGCCTTGGTGGAAGAGTGGAGTAACATCTCACAGCAAGAACTGGCAAATCTGGTGCAGTCCATGAGGAGGAGATGCACTGCAGTTCTTAATGCAGCTGGTGGCCACACCAGATACTGACTGTTACTTTTGATTTTGACCCCCCCCTCCCCCCTTTGTTCAGAGACACATTATTCAATTTCTGTTAGTCACATGTCTGTGGAACCTGTTCAGTTTGGGTCTCAGTTGTTAAATCTTGTTATGTTCATACAAATATTTACACAGTACATACCATTGGATCATCGTTGTAGAATAATAGTGAAGACATCAAAACTATGAAAAAACAAGAGTGTGCAAAGCTGTCATCAAGGCAAAGGGTGGCTACTTTGAAGAATCTCAAATATAAAATATTAACACTATTTTGGTTACTACATGATTCCATATGTGTTATTTCATAGTTTTGATGTCTTCGCTATTATTCCAAAATGTTTATAATAGTAAAAATAAAGAAAAACCCTCGAATGAGTAGGTGTGTCTAAACGTTTGACTGTACATTTGAACATGCTCTTAAAACGGTGGCACCTGCCATGGCCATTGTGCACTTCTTTGTCTCCCCTTCCTTGTTCCTGGAGCCCAAGACTGGCAGCCTCAGTGATTTAATTTGCCCCTCCCACCCCAAGTTTTCTGAGCACAGAAAAAAACAGCTCAAGTGTTAATCAAATGTTATGCTGCTGTGGCAGTTAATATTTAAACTATGACGTTTGCTTCACACACCAGCCTAGTGATGACATTTCAAGCCATGGATGTTTGGATATCGGGTTGTACGCAACCTCCGCACAAGGCAGACTAAAAGGCACAAACTTGATGATGTCACAATGACTTGGGAGCAGTGGGTTCAGAACAACAACAAAAACTGTATTAGATTTAGAATTATAAACTGGGTAGTTAGAGCCCTGAATGATTGGCTGACAGCCATAGTATATCAGACCGTATACAACGGGTATGACAAAACATTTACTTTTACTGCTCTAATTACGTTGGTAACCAGTTTATAATAGCAATAAGGCACCTCTGGGGTTTGCGGTGTTCGGTCAATATACCACGGCTAAGGGCTGAGTCCTGGCACTCCCGTTACATCTTGCCTAAGAACAGTCCTTAGGCGTGGTGTATTGGCCATATACCACAACCCCTCGTACCTTATTGCTCTGTTATACCATCACCCAAAAGGGCACTTGGCGAAAGGGAGGGCAAGGGGCAGGTGCTCGGGCACAGGTACAACCCTCTGTGCATGTGCCTGACATGCGGTATGGGAGTTCATTTGGTCAAGTTGTGTGAGGAGTTTTTTTAATCACATTTCATACAGAACGCAAATACAATTAATATAACATGTTGTCCTCTGACATGACATCTCTGGCTTTGCCATTATGATAAAAAAAATATTTAAAAAACACTATTTGATGTTCAGTCGTTGGAGAGATCATACTGAATAGCGGTCTGAAACCGCTAATTGAGGGTTTTTTTTTTAACTAAGAGAGAACCAGAAGAGAAAAGCTCAACAAACTAAATGTACTCATCCATCTATGATGGCAGGGTGATAAGAATGGTGGCTCTCGTAAATCTGCTGATGAGTGACAAAATAGTCCAGTTTTCAGTAATCCTCTTCTCGTTTGACTGTGCTTGTCTAAGCGGGTCTAGTCACTCAAAGCCCCCTCATTTTGGATAAATGCCTGAACATGGTGGCCTTTCACCTTCATTTCTTCAGCTCCTTCTCTGGCCCGGAGCAGTGTAGTGGAACGGCTGCATTATCCTCGGTTCAGGTGGATGCGAGGGCCGTCGTTACGAGACTTGGGATCCCATGAATTGGCTCTTTGTTCAACAGGCCTCGGTAGAGAGGACAAGAAATGTGGTTAATAGCTCGGGAAGTGGGCCTAATCTCTGGCCGCCATTACTGCTAACCAATATTTGCAGGGATGACAGACTTACCGATGACAAAGGCACAGGTGGAGAAACCTCTCGTCCCAGACTCTGTTTTGATCTCCCCTCAGCTGGGTAGGGCATTCCAAAGGGGGCCGAGCACTGAGCCCTGAGGTATCCCTCTCTCTTTATGGTGTGCCAGATGTCAGTCAAGCCTTCTCAAGCCTTGGCCATTGCCCCTGCAATTGGGTTTATCTGGCAAGAAATTGTGATGATATCTTTGGAAAAGCTGGAGATTTAGTCATTACAGAAGTGGGAGATTTAGTAATCATTCATCTGCTCATTTTATTATTATTATTTTACAAAAAATGAATACAGTACAGAGTATTTTTTGTATCGCAAATCAAATCAAGAACATTCTGACCTTGAATTTATCTTCATCTTGAATTCTAGATCCACCTGTTGCTTTGCTTTATGTGCCAACAGCGAAGTAAAATTGTCACTGGTTTGGTATAATTTATGGATCATGTATCATATCATTTATCTAAGACTTGGCACCAGCAGATTGTCATTGACTCGGCACCAACAGATTGTCATTGACTTGGCACCAACAGATTGTCATTGACTTGGCACCAGCATATTGTCATTGACTTGGCACCAGCAGATTGTCATTGACTTGGCACCAGCAGATTGTCATTGACTTGGCACCAACAGATTGTCATTGACTTGGCACCAGCATGTTGTCATTGACTTGATAAAAACACACCTGATGGAACAGCGGGGACTTTGAAGAGACACACACAGGCACAGACACACGCGTACACACGATAAGACACACACTCTATTTTGTATTGTAAATATGTGGTAGTAGAGTAGTGGCCTGAGAGAACACACTTAATGTCTGGTGAAAAGTGTTTTGTAATGTATGTTGCTCGAGACCCAGGAAGAGTAGCTGCTGCCTTGGCAGCTAATGCAAAAGTATGCCGGTTTGGGGCCTCCCGGGTGGCGCAGTGGTTAAGGGCGCTGTACTTCAGCGCTAGCTGTGCCACCAGAGACTCTGTTGTAACCGGCCGCGACCAGGAGGTCCGTGGGGCGACGCACAATTGGCCTAGCGTCGTCCGGGTTAGGGAGGGCTTGGCCGGTAGGGATGTCCTTGTCTCATCACGCACCAGCGACTCCTGTGGCGGGCCGGGTGCAGTGCGCGCTAACCAAGTTTGCACGTGTTTCCTCCGACACATTTGTGCTGCTGGCTTCCGGGTTGGATGCGCGCTGTGTTAAGAAGCAGTGCGGCTTGGTTGGGTTGTGTATCGGAGGACGCATGACTTTCAACCTTCGTCTCTCCCGAGCCCGTACGGGAGTTGTAAGCGATGAGACAAGATAGTAGCTACTAAAAAACAATTGGATACCACGAAATTGGGGAGAAAAAGGGGTAAAAAAAATATATATTTTCAACGGATCAACGGGAAGTTCATTACCTCTGTCAAATGAAATATGTATCTTAAAGTGTGTTTTTGTATTTATTTTAGCAATAAAGATGGTGACGCTACAAGAATACACATTTACAATAGGCCTATATCTAAAAATACAATAATATACACTGAGTAAACAAATCATTAAGTACGCCATCCTAATATTGAGTGCACCCTTTTGCCCTCAGAACAGCCTCTTTATCGCAGAGGCATGGGACTTACAAGCGTTCCACAGGGATGCTGGCCCATGTTGACTCGATTGCTTCCCACAGTTGTGTCAAGTTGGCTGGATGTCCTTTCAGTGGTGGACCATTCTTGATATACATAAGTAACTGTTGAGTGTGAAAAGCCCAGCAGTGTTGCAGTTCTTGACACACTCAAACCTTTCATCTACACTGATTGAAGGGGATTTAACAGGCGAAGTCAATAAGGGATGGTAGCTTTCACCTGGTCAGTCGATGTCGTAGATGTGTTTTGTACACTCAGTGTATATATGATAAATGAGAAGGTTTGAATCCTAAGCAACCTGCATACACATTGTTTGATGTACAATAGACCAACATACAGTGGGGCAAAAAAGTATTTAGTCAGCCACCAATTGTGCAAGTTCTCCCACTGAAAAAGATGAGAGAGGCCTGTGATTTTCATCATAGGTACACTTCAACTATGACAGACAAAATGAGAAAAAAAATCCAGAAAACCACATTGTAGGATTTTTTATGAATTTATTTGCAAATTATGATGGTCACTTTATGGACACTATGGTCTTTTTTTAATCCGTCATCTTGAATTTGAGCTAGGTAGGCGCAGAAAATACTCTGAAAACTAAATTACTAATGACCCCTTTTTTTTATTTTTTATCCGGTATGTGGTTCTTGGTAACAGCCGGACGGCTCATGACAGAGACGGGGAGTGGGTTGTGTACCTCCAAATCAAGTTGATTTGCTAATTTAATTGAGATTGGTGTCCTATTGGCTTAGATATGATGGTAGGGAGATTTGAATTTAACATTATGCTTCAACCAATGCTAACACCCCACACAATAATTTCACAGATTTGGGACTGTCAGGGATAAAATGCCCTTCAGTGTATCTGGCTCTATTGAGGCGAGGCACTTCACACCCAGACATAATTTGCTGTTCCAAAATCCATTGTTTGCAGCTACTGATATTTTCAATGTTTGCATCTATCACTTTCCCCCATCACATATCGCATGGTTTATCTAAACAAAAGATACTTGGCCTGACTATCTATTTGACACAAGTGTTGAGAAGCTAAAGCCTGGACTGCAGCGATGAAGGCACTATACGTTTATCTTTATTGCATTGTGGAGTAAAAGGCTTTTTGATTGTAAAAAACCCTGTGTCGGCTGGCAAGACGCCACATACTGGTCCTTGGGTAAGGCGCGGTGCTGAATTCTCTCAATCCATGGCAAACTAAGGAAAAGTAAACCAAGAAAATCAACAGACTAAATAAAGGCAATAGAGACCCAGAAAAGGGTATGGCAGGAAAATGTACATAATAAAATAATGTACAATAGAATTATATGAATTATATGCAATAATCTGCATATTTATGGCTTATACTGTAGTGTGTAAGATAAATTCAACATTTTAAATAGTGAGTTGGGATCACAAGGTATTAACACAACTTTTATACAGTATGATTTATTTTTTCTTCTTCTTGTACCTCTGTTGCCTAACATCTCTCTGTGCAATGTTTCAGAGTGTGGTGGGCCAGGGATGACCTGGATGGCGTGAGTAGTCCCTGATCCACCGCACGCTAGGCTCAGGTTTATGTCGTGCCGAAGCATTGCCCGCGCCACGCTTCGCTGGCTCTCTGTACGGACGCTTCAACCTCAGCGGAACCGTGGCTGACAGATCCAAAATGGACATTCCGAACTGAACATGCAGAGGTGGCAATCACCCGCCATTGTGTTCAATCAGTTTCTTCTTTGTTTATTTACCAAGCCCCAGTTAAACTGAATATCTTATCTCCTAAACGACTCATTTCATACTAGAATAAAAAGGGGCTATAAACCTTCACTTACCATTTTTTTTATGAATTTAAACAAATATGGCATTCATAAAAATGTCAGTTTAAATGTTAAGAAGATTCGTTGATGTGAGGATCAGTCTTAGCAGAGAAGGTGAATTGTTTCAATATACAATCCTGTTATCTTGTGTTCAGACCCTAAGCAAATTAACCCCCCAACACACACACACACACACACTTCCTCAGACCGTGTAATCTACCCCTTCTACCTCCCATTCAGCTGATCTCTTTTCCACCCAATGAATCCAATATTGTATGCCTAATAATTAAATCAGATTTATTGCTTTTGTGCGTTTGATGGAATTATCTGCTCGTCCTATCAGTCCTTCTCCAGATAGCAGAGGCAATATAAACGTTTGGACCCTCTCACAAAGGCCCATGTATATTTCATCAGCTACAGCAAGAAGGCCAAACATCATACGGGGGACTGTTCAAACACAGCTGTTGTTCACGCACCCCTTCACTGGACTGCCCTCAATGGATAGATTTAAAGTATCATATTTGCTTGCATGTCTACTCTTTTTGATTCTATAATATTTTCTATTCTTTTTTTTTCCTTCCGCCCCAGCCAGATAACAGAGCTACCTACAGATCTGCAACACACCTGCTATCCCAGACACTTCTCTGATAATGGACAGATAACTGTCGCCTGGATTGAAACTGTCCTGCATGTTTTCAAAAAAATGTCTAAGGTTCAATTTCAGCAGTTTTGATGATACAGCTATGGACAAAACAAAATGAACTTCTATTGGATGTCTATTTAATCTCCCTACTAACATACAGTAATTCAATGTAGAAATACATTGATAAAGACACATAGCTTTGATTTTACATCCAGGCCCAAATTCTTTTTGGTCACAGTACATTTCAGACAAAGTATTTAGGTAGGTGATTTCTTCTTTAAGATACAAAATATGTCAATAATCCTTCCTCAACAGGACCATTCTATGGATGAAATTTGGTGAAAATTTGATGAAAATTTCAAAAATAATTGTATTTTTTTGTTATTATTGAGGTGCTTGAGCTAAATATTATTTCGTTTTTAACTCATTTCCACACGACAGGTTTGTTAAATATTATTGGATTTTTAACTCATTTCCACACGACAGGTTTGTTAAATATTATTGGATTTTTAACTAATTCCACACGACAGGTTTGTTAAATATTATTAGGTTTTTAACTCATTTCCACACGACAGGTTTGTTAAATATTATTGGATTTTTAACTAATTCCACACTACAGGTGTGTATAATATTATTGGGATTTTAACTCATTTCCACACTACAGGTTTTGCCGTGCATACACCTATTGCTTTTCACCTTATCAAGAGACAAGTAATGAGGCAAATTCAGGTAACTAGCCAACGTTAGATAAGAACATGCTGCTTCACCTGTCCTGTGTGATATTATTCAGGTATTAGTAAAAAAAAACAAAGTTGCTTCTGTTGTCTCTCACTCTACCTCCCTAATACCCAAGAACAGATCTGCTGATTTTACTCACTCTGTAAGAGTGAGGCCTCTGTAATACAAATTGCAGAGGACAAAAATGTTGGGTTTTTTTCAATCTAATTGACTGCGTCCCAAAATGGCACTCTATTTCCCTACATAGTGCACTACTTTTGAACCGAGCCCTTTAGGGCCCTGGTCAAACGTAGTGCACTATATAGGAAATAGGGTGCATTAGGGACATATATACTAGGAGTAAGGCTCCATTCCCAGCTGAAGGAGCTCAGGCCTCCCCTCTCTGATCCCTGCACCTGCCCTGCATAGGAGGGGCACACAGCGCAGGGCCAAAGAATGTCTGGTCAAGCGACCGGCCTGCGCAGGCCAACAAAGGCCCACTTCAGGACAGATTACAACTTCAACAGGAGACTCTTTGATCGGGCTACTTTGAAAACATCATCGATATCAAGATCAACCCTCGAGGTCAAAAAAGCCATTTCGAAATACACAGTTTTGTTGGCTGTGTGTGTGTGTGTGTGTGTGTGTGTGTGTGTGTGTGTGTGTGTGTGTGTGTGGGTGTGTGTGTGTGTGTGTGTGTGTGTGTGTGTGTGTGTGTGTGTGTGTGTGTGTGTGTGTGTGTGTGTGTGTGTGTGTGTGTGTGTGTGTTTGCATGCGTGCGTGCAGAGGTGTCATGCCCGTAGGGGGTACAGAGGCACGTGCTACCCGATCTGTCCTGTTTAAAAATTATTTTTTTTAAATAAATTGTTCTTGTCGTTTTAACTGTAATACTGCCACTTACCAATTTAATGAAGTTGTCTTTAGCCCCTCAACCTATCTCCCAGCCTCATAGCTACCAAGAAGCCATTTCAGGCTATCAATCAAGTTAGAATAACTACATGTAACTGCCAACATAAAGTGTCTCAACAGGGCGTTGGGCCATTAAGAACCAGAACCGCTTCAATGCACCTTGGTATAGATTCAAGAAGTGTCTGGAACTCTATTGAAAGGATGAGACACCATTCTTCCACGAGGTATACCATCATTTGGGGTTTTTGTTGATGGTGGTGGAAAACGCTATCGCACCCGCCTTGTATAAGTGTTCAATTGGATTGAGATCTGGTGACTGAGACCGCCATGGCATATGGCTTACACCGTTGTCATGCTCATCAAACCTTTCAGTGACCACTCGTGCCCTGTGGATGGGGGCATTGGCATCCTATGGGGGCATAGTCATGGTGGAAAAAAATTATAGCCTGCCCAGCATTTTTATATATGACCCTAAGCATGATGGGATTTGAATTGCTTAATTAACTCAGGAACCACTCCTGTGTGGAAGTGCCTGCTTTCAATATACAGTACTTTGTATTCCACATTTACTCAAGTGTTTCCATTATTTGGTCAGTTACCTGTATCTTGTCTGGCATGCCTGTTTGCAAAGTTGGTAGACTTTAGAAAAGCAAGCAATAACTAAATGTACTGAATAAGACTCACGTTCCTTTCAATATTTTACCCAGATTTTAGTAGAGATGCAGAGAAGCATGTTAAGTTTCTTTTAAAAAAGGACAACCAGTCAGAAGGATACAGACAGCTCAAGCGGTATGTTTAGATATGCAGAAAATATATATATACAGTGCATTCGGGAAGTATTCAGACCCCTTGACTTTCTCCACATGTTGTTACTTTACAGCCTTATTCTAAAATGGATTCAATTTTTTTTTCCCTCATCAATCTACACACAATACTCCATAATGACATCGCAATACCCCATAATGACATCACAATACTCCATAATGACATCACAATCCTCCATAATGACATCACAATACCCCATTATGACATCACAATACTCCATAATGACAAAGGGAAAATTGGTTTAAAAATATAAAAGTTTAAAAAAGGAACTTATTTACATAAGTATTCAGACCCTTTGCTATGAGACTCGAAATTGAGCTCAGATGCATCCTGTTTCCATTGATCATCCTTGAGATATTTCTACAACTTGATTGGAGTCCACCTGTGGTAAATTCTATTGATTGGACATTATTTGGAAAGGCACACACCTGTCTATATAAGGTCCCACAGTTGACAAAAACCAAGCCAAGAGGTTGAAGGAATTGTCCGTAGAGCTCCGAGTCAGGATTGTGTCGAGGCACAGATATGGGGAAGGGTACCAAAACATTTCTGCAGCATTGAAGGTCCCAAAGAACACAGTGTCCTCCGTCATTATTAAATGGAAGACGTTTGGAACCACCAAGACTGTTCCTAGAGCTGGCCATCCCGGCCAAACTGAGCAATTGGGGGAGAAGGGCCTTGTTCAGGGAAGTGACCAAGAATCTGATGGTCACTCTGACAGAGCTCCAGAGTTTCTCTGTGGAGATGGGAGAACCTTCCAGAAGGACAACCATCTCTGCAGCACTCTACCGTAAAGGGCTTTATAAAGGCCTTTCTACCATAAAGGCCAGACGGAAGCCACTCCTCAGTAAAAGGCACATGACAGCCCGCTTGGAGTTTGCCAAAAGGCACCTCAAGGACTCTCAGACCATGAGAAACAAGATTATCTGGTCTGATGAAACCAAGATTGAACACTTTGGCCTGAATGCCATGGGTCACGTCTGGAGGAAACATGTCACCATCCCTACTGTGAAGCATGGTGGTGGCAGCATCATGTTGTGGGGATGTTTTTTCAGCATCAGGGACAGAGAGACTTGTTAAGATCGAGGGAAAGATGAACAGAGCAAAGTACAGAGAGATCCTTGATGAAAACCTGCTCCAGAGTGCTCAGGACCTCAGACTGGGGCAAAGATTCACCTTCCAACAGGACAACGACCCTAAGTACACAGCCAAGACAGCGCAGGAGTGGCTTCGGGACAAGTCTCCGAATGTCCTTGAGTGGCCCAGCCAGATCCCAGACTTGAACCCGATTGAACATCCCTGGAGAGACCTGAAAATAGCTGTGCAGCAACGCTCCCCATCCAACTTGACTGAGCTTGAGAGGATTTGCAGAGAAGGGGGGGGGGGGGGGGGGGGGGGACATAAAGTTGAACTGACAATACTAGGCATGCATGATTAAAAATAAAATTCACATTTAACCTAATGTTGACTGAATGGTGGTGTAAAGTGGTCCAAACAATATTACAATGCATGATAATAACGTTCTCCAGACAAACATGAACGTTCATCATCCTTCACCTTTTCACTAGTTATTAAGTCACTTTAATAACTCTACCTCAATTACCTCGACTATCCGGTGCCCCCTCACATTGACTCTGTACCGGTACCCCCTGTATACAGCCCCTCTTTTGTTATTTTACCTCAGCTCAAAATTTGATTTGAAAACATTTCAGGTTCAAAGGTTGTGCCTGTCCTGGGAAAGGTCTCAAACTGAGAAACCATCGTCTGAAAGCTCTCTCAGGTTAGCCTGTACTGCCACCAAGTGTTGTTCACACGTCATTTCATAAATACCCCCCCCCCCCCGTTTTTTTTATTTTTTTAATCATGCAAAGAGGCATCATTGTGGTCTCAAGAATATACAAATATAACCACAGGGAAAAGCATGCGCAGGATATCAAAGTCATATGCTTAGTATTTTCATTCATTTAGAACCGTATACACCCAACGTTTCCAATAGGTATTTTTCAAGAATGTCCTGCCAAATAACTTCTTCCTTTCCGTTTTTTCCTGCCAAATATCAGCTCATCGTCTCACTACGTTGCACATCAGGGTTGTATTTAATATGTGTTTTCTTTCGGATGAGATGAACTCAAATATGTCATTTAAAGGACATGATTTGAACTTTAAGAATTTAGGGGGGGGGGGGGGGGGGACATTGTTGTATGCCAACATTATGTATGAATCTACAGAAGTAAGAATCTGTCCGATAAACCTACAACGTTTTTAGAAGGCCCTCCTCCAACCATGATTCCGACTCATCTGGCAACCCAGACAGTGAGGGCGGGCTGGGGGCGGGTTTGTTTACATTGCTCATCATGCGCCATGCGATTCTTGGTTACGTGATGACGTGGGCTGAAAGATTTCCAGTGGAACTCGGAAGAGAAGCGACTGTTGTATTCTAAATCAAGAGATAGAAATGAAATCGAAGGTGAGACAACTCTATGTTTCATGCACGTACAAAACCGAGATATTGACGTATGGCCAGTCATTCTTGAAAACGTAGAAATTCATCTTAATCGTCAGGATTTGATGTATTCAGTGCATGGCTACTTGGTTAGCGCCATAGGCTAGCCTAGCTAGCCAGCTTCTGCAACATGATTTTTCAGGATCGGGTGAATCACAAGGAAAATGGAAATGTGACACTTGCAACGTAGTATTCGGTATGCAAATAGGTGGGCACATAACAGTTTGCCGATGTTGAAATCAAAAGCTATAAGCTTACCTACGTTTTTACCTAATTGAGTTTTCAATTGTATTTTGTTGGTCACAGCTTATATCATTGAGTACCATTATTGAGTGCACACCCCACGTATGTAAATGATAATGGCCATCTTTAGCAAGTTGAAGCTACTCCGTGTGGTCTCCTTTGATGAATATGATTATGGAATATATCGCTACGGTCTTATAAATTGGCATGGATAGTTAATCATAGATGTTGTGTTTTTATCGCATCTCCTAGCTAAGTGGGAGTGTACGTTTACTAGTATTATGTTCTATAACTTGTAGATCGATAGGACTGTGGTCTTTCTTTTCTATTACCTGTAGGGAACACAATATATTGTCTATACTTGGATTGTAGCTTGTTTTTTTAAACTTATGGATGGCACAAATTGCAATATGGGGAAAAGGAATAGGCAAGGTGCAAATTTAAAACTGTAGTATTTAATATACTTTAAAAAGTGTAGTGTTTTTGCAAACATTATTGTAGTATTTATTAAAGTACTTTGAGGATAATATTATAGTATTTACTATAGTATTATACAGTATACTGCAACATTCTATAGTAGGTACTACACATGATCAAGGGATACTACAATCTGCAGTATAGTATTCTACAGTATACTATATAATTCTATAGTAAGTACTGTATCATTTTTTAAATGTGGGTACATGTACATATCTACCTCAATACTCCAGTATCTCTGCACGTTGTACATGTGGTACTGGCACTTACCATGTATATAGCTTCCTCTCTGTGGCACTGGCACTGATTCTGTATATAGCTGACCCTATATGTAGCTGGCCTTGTACATAACTGACCCTGTATATATCTTCCTCTCTTATTTATTGTGGGGTTTTTTTTATTCTTATTTTGTTATTAGTTCTACTTGTTTATATTGAATACTGCACTGTTGGGTAGGGCTTGCAAGTTAAGCATTTTCCCTGTATAAGTGGATGTCTCAAATAAAACTTGATCTTAAACAATACAGGAAATAGAACACACGTAGTTAACTTCAACACAATTAAAAGGATAGTTCATTCAAAATCTATATTTGGATCAAATTACCCTTACCTTGAGTTGTGTCTGAAGGCCCATGATGACAGAATCCACAATTATGCATTATCTACTTCTGGCTAACAGCCTGGAGTTAGCATATTAGCATAATCAGTTTTCCATGAGTGGAAACAGCCAATCCGATGTTATCAAAGCTGGAGCTACCAGTTTGTACACCAGATATGTGATTACTATGTTACCATGATGGTCATTACAGGAAAGCCCTATATAAAACGACGCCATAGATTGTTCAACTAACCTGTTCTTGGCAAAACTTCCTTTGTTCTCGATTCGGGGAAAAAAGTATGTTCGAAATGTCCCTGTCCAATTGCAGGTGGTTCTACAAAAACCCACGAAAACTCAGAAAGATTTCAAATGCACATTTTGCACCAAGTGAGGAGTTCCCTCGCCATTTAAGCTGCCAGGCATCTTGCATTTCCCAACGTCTTTGCAGGAACTAGTTGTTTCTATGTGACGCGGTGCTACCAAAACAAAGATCTACACACATTCAAGAGGCATTTCTCACTTGGTACAAAACATGGATTTAATATCTTTCAGAGTTTTTGCTGGCATTTGTAGAAACACCTGCACCTGGACACCTGACATTTCTAAGATACTTTTTATCACTGAATTGAGAACGAAGAAAGTTTTGCCAGGAACAGGTTAGTTATCACATACAGTGGGGCAAAAAAAGTATTTAGTCAGCCACCAATTGTGCAAGTTCTTCCACTTAAAAAGATGAGAGAGGCCTGTAATGTTCATCATAGGTACACTTCAACTATGACAGACAAAATGAGGAGAAAAATCCAGAAAATCACATTGTAGGATTTTTTATGAATTTATTTGCAAATTATGGTGGAAAATAAGTATTTGGTCACCTACAAACAAGCAAGATTTCTGGCTCTCACAGACCTGTAACTTCTTCTTTAAGAGGCTCCTCTGTCCTCCACTCGTTACCTGTATTAATGGCACCTGTTTGAACTTGTTATCAGTATAAAAGACACCTGTCCACAACCTCAAACAGTCACACTCCAAACTCCACTATGGCACCAAACTCCACTAGGACACCAGAACAAAATTGTAGACCTGCACCAGGCTGGGAAGACTGAATCTGCAATAGGTAAGCAGCTTGGTTTGAAGAAATCAACTGTGGGAGCAATTATTAGGAAATGGAAGACATACAAGACCATTGATAATCTCCCTCGATCTGGGGCTCCACGCAAGACCTCACCCCGTGGGGTCAAAATGATCACAAGAACGGTGAGCAAAAATCCCAGAACCACACGGGGAGACCTAGTGAATGACCTGCAGAGAGCTGGGACCAAAGTAACAAAGCCTACCATCAGTAACACACTACGCCACCAGGGACTCAAATCCTGCAGTGCCAGACGTGTCCCCCTGCTTAAGCCAGTACATGTCCAGGCCCGTCTGAAGTTTGCTAGAGAGCATTTGGATGATCCAGAAGAAGATTGGGAGAATGTCATATGGTCAGATGAAACCAAAATATAACTTTTTGGTAAAAAACTTGACTCGTCGTGTTTGGAGGACAAATAATGCTGAGATGCATCCAAAGAACACCATACCTACTGTGAAGCATGGGGGTGGAAACATCATGCTTTGGGGCTGTTTTTCTGCAAAGGGACCAGGACGACTGATCCGTGTAAAGGAAAGAATGAATGGGGCCATGTATCGTGAGATTTTGAGTGAAAACCTCCTTCCATCAGCAAGGGCATTGAAGATGAAACGTGGCTGGGTCTTTCAGCATGACAATGATCCCAAACACACCGCCCGGGCAACGAAGGAGTGGCTTCGTAAGAAGCATTTCAAGGTCCTGGAGTGGCCTAGCCAATCTCCAGATCTCAACCCCATAGAAAATCTTTGGAGGGAGTTGAAAGTCTGTGTTGTCCAGCAACAGCCCCAAAACATCACTGCTCTAGAGGAGATCTGAATGGAGGAATGGGCCAAAATACCAGCAACAGTGTGTGAAAACCTTGTGAAGACTTACAGAAAACGTTTGACCTCTGTCATTGCCAAAAAAGGTAAAAAAAACAAAGTATTGAGATAAATTTTGTTATTGACCAAATACTTATTTTCCACCATAATTTGCAAATTAATTAATAAAAAAATCCTACAATGTGATTTTCTGGATTTTTTTTCACATTTTGTCTGTCATAGTTGAAGTGTACCTATGATGAAAATTACAGGCCTCTCTCATCTTTTTAAGTGGGAGAACCTGCACAATTGGTGGCTGACCTAAATACTTTTTTTGCCCCACTGTATATCTAGCGAAAAAAAATAACAACAGTCTCACGGCGAAGAAAACGTGGACAGGTTCTTTGCATGTATTGACATACAGGAAGTTGTGGCTTGCAGTGCAGCTTTGATAACATCGGGTTCGGCTGTTTCCACTCATATGCTAACTCCAAGCTGTCGCCGGAAGTAATTGCAGATTCTGTCACCATGGGCCTTCAGACACAACTCAAGGTAAGGCATTCAGACCCACATATAGACTTTGCATGAACTATCCTTTTTAATAACCTATTCATGTTCTATTTGTTCTGATCTACACTGATTGTACAAAACATTAAGAACACCTGCTCTTTCCATGACACATACTGGAAAAAGGTGAAAGCTATAATCCCTTATTGTTAAATCCACTTCAGTCAGTGTAGATGAAGGGGAGGAGACAGGTTAAAGAATGATTTTTAAGCCTTGAGACAATTGAGACATGGATTGTGTATGTGTGCCATTCAGAGAGCGAATGGACAAGACAACATATTTAAGTGCCTTTGAACAGGGTATGGTAGTAGATGCCAGGCGCACCGGTTTGCGTCAAGAACTGCAACGTTGCAGGGTTTTTCACACTCAACAGTTTCCCGTGTGTATCAAGAATGGTCCACCACCCAAAAGACATCCAGCCAACTTGACATAACTGTGGCAAACATGGGTCAGCATCCCTGTGGAATGCTTTCGACACCTTGTAGAATCCGTTCCCCAACGAATTGAGAGTGTTCTGAGGGCAAAGGGCGGGAGGTGCAACTCAATATTAGGAAGTTGGGCCTAATGTTTGGTATACTAAGTGTAAATCTATAACCCACATAGTTAACATCAACACAATTAATGACCTGTTTATGTTCTACATATTCTAGATCTAGACCCCTGGCTGCCATGGAGTCTGAGGGGAATGTGCTTCGCGTGGACTTCCCAAACTTCTCCGGAACCATGCTGCAGAAGCTCAACCAGCAGCGGCAGAGGGGCCAGCTCTGTGACATCATCGTAGTCATCCAGGGACACCAGTACCGTGCTCACCGGGCCATCTTGGCCGCCAGTTCGCCCTACTTTTGCGACCAAGTGCTCCTTAAAAACAGTGCCCGCTGCGTTTTACCTGACGTCATGCACCCGTGCGTGTTCGAACGTCTCCTCCTCTCTTGCTACACGGGCACCCTGCACCTACCTGCCGGCGAGGTGGTAGCTTTCCTCACGGCAGCTAGCTTCCTCCAGATGTGGCACGTGGTGGACAAATGCACTGAGCTCTTAGAGGTGGTAGGAAGCGGCGCTAGCACATTAGTGCACAAGTCTTCTGGTGGGCTGAGGGACAGGCCTTTCCCTGGGGACAGTAACTACCACAGCCCTGGGGACGGCTCCATGGGCCTGGAGGATGGTGGAGGAGGAGGAGCAGTAGAGGGCTTTGCCAAAATGGAGATGGACCAGCTCCTGGAGAACAGCTTCTCCCCTCCCACTCTGGAGAACAACAGCACCCAGCCCAGCGGAAGCTGCTCGCCACCGGTCGACCACGATGGCTCAGGTAGTGAGGTCGCCAGCCAGGATGGGGACGTTGAAGAGGGTGGCGAGGGGGACTACCAGTACTCCAGACCTGCCTATGTCCCACCCAGCATCATGGGCCACAGGAAATGGGTCCACGTAAAGTCAGAAAGGCGCGCAGATTGCAAGGGCGATGTGGCCCTCTTTAGCGGGGACCCTGCTGTCACTGACCCTGAGCAGCTGAAACTTACCCACTCCCAGGCCTCAGCCAGCAGGAGCTCCCTGGACCACGGCATTGATGAGAAACCGGTGGCTCAGCTGGAGGAGAGCCTGGAGGAGGATCCTCTGGACTTCTACGGTACCTCCATAGAGGGCTTCTCCACCGACAAGGCCGACGGGACACCGCTTGGACTGAAAGAGGACCTGTTAGAAGAGGCAACCGGGGTTGAGGAGAGTGGTGGTGGAGGAGAAGGAACCCCTGGTGGCCTCCAGGAAGAGACCTCCCACTCTGGCTTCGCCTCAGTGGTCTACAAGCTGTACCCCTGCCAGTGTGGCAAGAGCTTCACTCACAAGAGCCAGCGGGACCGGCACATGAGCATGCACCTGGGCTTGCGGCCGTACGGCTGCGCCGTGTGTGGCAAAAGTTTCAAGATGAAACACCACCTGGTCGGCCACATGAAGATTCACACGGGCGTCAAGCCCTACGAGTGCAGCCTGTGCGCCAAACGCTTCATGTGGCGGGACAGCTTCAACCGTCACACGTCCTCCTGCACCAGGGTCCATCAGGCCCGGTGCGCCGTCAACGAACAGGCCGCCCAGATCTGCTGATCTCGGATGTTATTTCCAAACCACCATTCACCTCGTCTCCCTCCCCCCTCCACCACTATCCCATATCAGTTTCACTGAATAGGCTGCTCAGATGTGCCTGTCCCGGGATCAGATTAAGACCGTGCTGCTTGGATGACCACCTTCCAATCAGTTTAGCTGGATTTAGAATTATATATCCGAGCAGCGGCCTGAGCCACCGACGCATCACATGTAACTGATCCAAGATCAGAATCCTGGAAAGCTTTGTAGTCTGGTCAGATCTGCTTGTGTGGAATCAGAACCTTAGGTCCTGCGGTGTGTGGACTGCTATACAGGGCATTCTGAAAGTATTCAGACCCCTTGACTTTTTTCTAATTATGTTACGTTTCAGCCTTATTCTAAAGTGTATTAAATCGAATTTTTATTCCCCTTATCAATTTACACACAAGACCCCATAATGACAAAGCAAAAACAGGTTTTTGCTAATTTATTAAAAATAAAACACGTAAATATCACATTTAAATAAGTATTCAGACCCTTTTACTCGGTACTTTGTTGAAACATCTTTGGCAACGATTACAGCCTTGAGTCTTCTTGGGTATGACGCTACAAGCTTGGCACACCTGTATTTGGGGAGTTTCTCCCATTCTCTGCAGATCCTCTCAAACTCTGCACAGCTATTTTCAGGTCACTCCAAAGATGTTCGATCGGGTTCAAGTCCGGGCTCTGGCTGGGCCACTCAAGGACATTCAAGAACTTGTCCTGAAGCCACTCCTGCTCTGTCTTGGCTGTGTGCTTAGGGTCTTTGTCCTGTTGGAAAGTGAACCTTCGCCCCAGTGTGGGGTCCTGAGCGCTCTGCAACAGGTTTTCAGGTTTTCATCAAGGATCGCTCTGTACTTTGCTCCGTTCATCTTTCCCTCGATCCTGAGTAGTCTCCCAGTCCCTGCCGCTGAAAAACATATCCACAGCATAATGCTGCCACCACCATGCTTCACCGTAGGGATGGTGCCATGTTTTCTCCAGGCGTGACGCTTGGCATTCAGGCCAAAGAGTTCAATCTTGGTTTCATCAGACCAGAGAATCTTGTTTCTCATGGTTGAGAGTCCTATGGGTGCCTTTTGGCAAACTCCAAGTGGGCTGTCGTTTGCCTTTTACTGAGGAGTGGCTTCCGTCTGGCCACTCTACCATATTGGTGGAGTGCTACAGAGATGGTTGTCCTTCTGGAAGGTTCTCCCATCTCCACAGAGGAACTCTGTAACTCTGTCAGCATGATCATCGGGTTCTTGTTAACCTCTCTGAGCAAGGCCCTTCACCCCCTAGGAAGAGTCTTGGTGGTTCCGAACTTCTTCCATTTAAGAATGATGGAGACCACTCTGTTCTTTGGGACCTTCAATGCTGCAGAATGTTTTTGGTACCCTTCCCCAGATCTGTGCCTCGACAAAATCCTGCCTCGGAGCTCTACGGCTTGGTTTTTGCTCTGACATGCACTGTCAACTGTGGGACCTTTATATAGACAGGTGTGTGCCTTTCCAAATAATGTCCAATCAATAGAATTTACCACGGGTGGACTCCGATCAAGTTGTAGAAACATCTCAAGGATGATCTTTATGGGGGTATTGTGTGTAGATTTACAAGGATTTTTTTATTTATTTAATCTATTTTAGGATAAGGCTGTAACATAACAAAAGGTGGAAAAAGTCAATGGCTCTGAATAATTTCCGGAATGGACTGCAGCTACTTAACAGGAGCGATGTGGAGTGTATGTAAATTGACTTTGGAGCAAGAATGTGTTTGGTCACACATCCAATGTGGGGTCTACGTTACCTCAATGTTCTCACATAGACACAACCACAGCCATTACATTTACTGTTTAAAAAAAAACAAATCAAAAATGGGCCTTTCTTTTGTTAACTATGTGGATGAGGATTATTCTTATTTCCTTCAGTCCCCCTCATTTAGAAAGTGTCCCTTTCCTCAGGTGTCTGGATGTTGGGAGAGCAGTGCTGTTCATCATATCAATTAGCCAGCGATTCCCCTGATGAGTCTTCATTTTGAAACCTCACATGTCGTTTGCCATCCAATGACTTATCATATCTATCACTTCAAAAATAATTGTGTATAAATATCTAATTTATTGATGTTTTTTTGTGGAGGGGAGTGGATCGTGTAAATGAGACGATGTATCTTGGACATACTGGTACAGTTGTAGGAAATGATGGTAGGTTTACATGATGGTGAGTAGTGTTTGTTGAGGTGTGCCAATGTACTGTAGTTAGGTCAATAAAACATGAGGATACTGAGCTATGGAATAGTGCTTTTGATATTGATTTGTGCATTCTATTTGCCGTTTTGAACATACTTTAGTTTAAAGGGGCGATCAGTAGTTGAAACAATGACAAAGAGTTCTCTCCGCCCCCTGTTTCTGTTAAAAGTTGAGGGATGGCGCTGGAGAAATGTAACCGCTCTCAAATTTGTAGACGGAGCTATGGATGCCAGGACTGAACATCCATGAAATCAACATGATAGTTTTAACCATTGTTTGAGGATATATAGTGTTGGTTTACATTGTTTGCAAACATTGGTGTAAAATAAGATTATATGTTGGGTTCTGATGGGGATAGGACAGTTGAACAAGCTCAGATGCATAAGTTATATTCTTTAAGTCCAAAAATGGATGTAGCAATTGTAGATTGCCCCTTTTTTAATGAGATACACATTTCAATTTTGGAAATAGCATTATTTGAGGCACTCCAAATATGTACAGTGCCTTCAGAAAAGTATTCCTACCTCCTGACTAATTCTACGTTTAGTTGTGAATTCAAAATGGATTACATAGATATTTTCTCACCCATCAACACACAACACCCCATAATAACAAAGTGAAAACATGTTTTTTGACAATACAGAAATATCTCATTTACATAAGTATTCACACCCCTGAGTCAATACTTTGTAGAAGCACCTTTGGCAGCGATTACAGCTTTGAGTCTTTCTGGGTAAGTTTCTAAGAGCAACTCCGGCAACTGAGTTAGGAAGGACGCCTGTATCTTTGTAGTGACTGGGTGTTTTGATACACCATCCATAGTGTAATTAATAACTTCACCATGCTCAAAGGGATATTCAATGTCTGCTTTTTATTTCTACCCATCTACCAATAGGTGCCCTTCTTTGAGGCATCGGAAATCCTCCCTGTATTTTGTGGTTGAATCTGTGTTTGAAATTCACTGCTCGACTGAGTGACCTTACAAATAATTGTATGTGTGGGGTACAAAGATGAGGTGGTCATTAAAAAAAATCATCAACTTATTATGTGACTTGTTAAGCCAATTTTTACTCCTGAACTAAATTCAGGCTGTAAACACAACAAAATGTGGAAAAAAGTCAAGGGGTGTGAATACTTTCTGAAGGCACTGTATGTATATATATATAGAGGCCCTCAAACCTAGTTTGAACTAGAGCATGACTTTCTGCCAGTAGGCTACTTGTTAGCTAGCCTACATGTTCGTACAGTCAGCCACATAAAGATTGTCTGTAACATAATACAACAATCATTTTAAATGATGCCTGGCGTTTCAAGTCTGCTGTTTTATGCTCGCTAGGTTTGTGATTAATTCAATCATATTTCCAAACAATAATTTTTATATATATATATATATTCTTCAAGCTCAGTCAAATTGGTTGTTGGTCATTGCTTGACAACCATTTTCAGGTCTTGCCATAGATTTTCAAGTAGATTTAAGTTAAACTGTATCTCGTCCACTCAGGATCATTCACTGTCTTCTTGGCAAGCAAGTTTATAATTTTTGTAAAATTTGTACCCCTTTTTCTCCCCAATTTCGTGGTATCCAATTGTTAGTATCTTGTCTCATCGCTACAACTGCCGTATGGGCTCGGGAGAGACGAAGGTCGAAAGCCATGCGTCCTCTGAAACACACCCCAACCAAGCCGCACTGCTTCTTAACACAGCACGCATCCAACACGGAAGCCAGCCGCACCAATGTGTCGGAGGAAACACCGTGCACCTGGCGACCTGGTTAGCGTGCACTGCTCCCGGTCCGCCACAGGAGTCGCTAATGCACGATGAGACAAGGATATCCCTACCGGCCAAACCCTCCCTAACCCGGACGGAGTCTCAGAGTCTCTGGTGGCACAGCTAGTACTGCGATGCAGTGCCCTATACCACTGCGCCACCCGGGAGGCTACAATTGATATATTTAACCGGAAACCTCAAAGACATACAGTACCAGACAGAAGTTTGCACACACCTACTCATTCAAGGATTTTTCTTTATTTTCTACATTGTAAACTATGAAATAACACATGGAATCATGTAGTAACCAAAAAAGTGTTAAAATAAATTTAAATATATTTTATATTTGAGATTAGTAGCCACCCTTTGCCTTGATGACAGCTTTGCACACTCTTGGTATTCTCTCATCCAGCTTCATGAGGTAGTCACCTAGAATGCATTTCAATTAACAGGTGTGCTTTTGTTAAAAGTTCATTTGTGGAATTTATTTCCTTCTTAATGCATTTGAGCCAATCAGTTGTGTTGTGACAAGGTAGGGATGGTGTCCAGAAGATATCCCTATTTGGTGAAAGTCCATAAGTTGGCAAGAACAGCTCAAATAAGCAAAGAGAAACGACAGTCCATCATTACTTTAAGACATGAGTCAGTCAATCCGGAAAATGTCAAGCACTTTGAAAGTTTCTTCAAGTGCAGTCACAAAAACCATCAAGTGCTATGATGAAACTGGCTCTCATGAGGACCGCCACAGGAAAGGAAGACCCAGAGTTACCTCTGCTGCAGAGGATAAGTTCATTAGAGTTACCAGCCTCAGAAATTGCAGCCCAAATAAATTCTTCACAGAGTTTAAGTAGCAGACACATCTCAACATCAACTGTTCAGAGGTGACTGTGTGAAATCAGGCCTTCATGGTCGAATTGCTGCAAAGAAACACTACTAAAGGACACCAATAAGAAGAAGAGACTTGCTTGGGTCAAGAAACATGAGCAATGGACATTAGACCGTGGAAATCTGTCCTTTGGTCTTAATGAGTCCAAATTTGAGATTTTTGGTTCCAGCTGCTGAGCCTTTGTGAGACGCAGAGTAGGCTAACGGATGACCTCTGCATGTGTGGTTCCCACCGTGAAGCATGAAGGAGGAGGTGTGGAGGTGCTTTGCTGGTGACACTGATACTGATCCTAATAAAATACCAAATACCTGTCAGTGATTTATTTAGAATTCAGTGCACACTTAACCAGCATGGCTACCACAGCATTCTGCAACGATACACCATCCCATCTGGTTTGCGCTTAGTGGGACTATCATTTGTTTTTCAACAGGACACTGACCCAAAACACACCTCCAGGCTGTGTAAGGGTTATTTGAACAAGGAGATTGATGGCGTGCTGCATCAGATGACCTGGCCTCCACAATGACCCGACTTCAACCCAACTGAGATGGTTTGGGATGAGTTGGACCGCAGAGTGAAGGAAAAGCAGCTAACGAGTGCTCAGCATAAAATCTATTTTGATTTGTTGCAAACTTTTTTTTTTTTGTTGGTTACTATATGATTCCATATGTGCTATTTCATAGTTTTGATGTCTTTACTATTATTATACAATGTAGAAAATAGTTTTTTTTTTAAAATAAAGAAAAACCCCTTGAATGAGTAGGTGTGTCCAAACTTTTGACTGGTCCTGTATACTAAAACCTCAGCATATTTATCATCAAGTGTTTAACTATGTTTTTGGGAAGTAGGTATAAATAAATGTAAGATCACTGTACCCGTAGTTTGTAGTTACACAATCTGCTAATCAACACATTGAATATAGTTTATATGGTTTCTTACTACTGATATATTAATGATTGCTTTTTAGATAATTTAGGACTGTTTTGACATTGTTGCTATATTGTGACTTATAACTTCATTTTTTTTGAATGAGCATGGGTTCCCAATTTAAGATGATCCTTGAAGAATGAAGGTGAAATTGTAATAAAAAAAAAGTGAATATTGGTACTTATACCACAACAAGGAATTTGCGACAGTCTATCCACCAATATCTTGTTATCAATATCAATATCTTAGGTTAAAACATCATTTATGCTTCACATCATTTTTTTGGGGGGGGACCTGTCAGTTTGCCAGAATTGATTGACCTCTATTTGTACTGCTTGATAATAGGAATGTTTTTGTTAGAAATGTTTTTAAATGAACCTGGACTAACAAAGGTATTGCAAATGCCTGGAATACGTCATTTCTCATTACTTTGCAGCATTTTTTTTTTTAAATTACTGTTATACAATGGTATTTTTGTATCGGCTGCTAACGCTAACAAAATACAATCATTTTAGAGTAACAGTTGTTAGTCTTTATCACGTGAAAGCTAACTTTGGTGCATTTAATGCAAAGTCTGAACTATATGATATGCATATGGAATTTGAAACTATGCTATTTGCTATGCTATAGGTTTTTGGATCATCTGGGGGAAAATTGAGTTATCAATTGAAAATGACATTTCTTAGAATGATAGGCTTATGTATCGTTAATGACAGTGGACAGTGAGATTCTGCGCTAGTTGCTACTTTCGTGAAGATGCAAAGTCAGTTCCAAATATTGACAGCCCCTTGGTGAAGACGAGCACAAATAAAACACATTTTGAGCTATATTGTATGCAAAAAAATAATAATCGGAAATCTATATTATACCAATACAATTGCTCAGAGAAAGAGCTTTTTTAAAAAATAAATAAAATTGAACCTTTATTTAACTAGGCAAGTCAGTTAAGAACAAATTCTTATTTACAGTGACGGCCTAGGAACAGTGGGTTAACTGCCTTGTTCAGGGGGGCAGAACGACAGATTTTGACCTTGTCAGCTCGGGGATTTGATCTAACAACCTTTCTGTTACTGGCCCAATGACCTAACCACTAGGCTACCTGCTGTTTAACATATAATACTTTTTTTCTCAAAAATATAGATAACGGCACTGAGCCTTTTTCTAAAAATGTCTTATGAGTTGGAGAACACATTGGGAGTGATCTCAATGTAGACTCTTTCCAGATCCTTGATATCCTTCGTCTGTATGTTATGGACTGTCCTCTTCAATTGAAACCACCGGTTTTACAATGGGGTTCAAGTTTGGAGACTGAGATGGCTATTGCAAAATGTCGTTTTTTTATGGTCAATTAACAATTTCTTTGTGGATTTTGATGCTTTGGGTTATTGTCTTGCTGGAAGACCCACTTGCGGCCAAGTTTCAGCCTCCTGGCAAAGTGAACCAGGTTACAACTATATTACTGGAAAAATTAAAATACAACTCTTCATTTTGAGGATAAAGAAAACATAAGGTTTGAACAATGGTAGCAATTGAGTTTGTTTGGGATGCGTCCCTATATTAGTGATTTAAATTAAAACTACCTCACGGAAATTAGCATATTTATTTTACTATCTAACGAAAGTTGCGGACAGTTTTCCAGAACCATTTCCTAACCCTTGCTTTGTCACCATTTTGAGATTTTCTTCTTATAGAAGAACTTTGTGAATGTTTTGTACAAACATAAATGTTTTCAACAATAAACGTTTTTTTTCCCCCCCGTGTAACATTTCATTGTGGATTTTTTGTTTGGAAGCCTCGACTTCCCCAGGTTACATTTAATTATTCCAGTGATATTGCCTGCGGGCTATTCCCTCTTATGATTTTGTACATTGAAGTACCTACCTACAGTGTGACGTTAGAAAATGGCTCATCTTGGCTAGAATCTACAGCATCACGTAGCAGGGTTGTCGCAATAACAGAATCACAATACCGCCATACCTGATTTTTGGCACAAAAAAAAAAAAAACTGAAGCAAACTGACCTCTATGGTCCTTTTTAAAACACATCTGTATGTAAAAATCTTGTGTGATATAGTTTGGGAATAAACACGTGGCTCTTGGTGACAACTGAATGCTGTGTGTTTGCGACATTAGCAGAAAATAGTCTCAAGAAATTAGGTTTGCTTCCTATTACTACTACTACTATGACCGAGTGGTTGACCCACATGACATCATCATCCTACTGATAATGTCATCATTGTGACAGTATGGTGCTTTACTGCTAAGTTATGAAACACATCGCTAACTAATGTAACAAATCACCAACTAATGTAACAAATCACCAACTAATGTAACAAATCACCAACTAATGTAACAAATCACCAACTAATGTAACAAATCACCAACTAATGTAACAAATCACCAACTAATGTAACAAATCACCAACTAATGTAACAAATCACCAACTAATGTAACAAATCACCAACTAATGTAACAAATCACCAACTAATGTAAATCACTAACTAATGTAACAATTCACTAACTAATGTAACAATTCACTAACTAATGTCACAAATCACTAAGTAATGTAACAAATCCCTAACTAATGTAACAAATCACTAACTAATGTAACAAATCACTAACTAATGTAACAAATCCCTAACTAATGTAACAAATCACCAACTAATGTAACAAATCACCAACTAATGTAACAAATCACCAACTAATGTAACAAATCACTAACTAATGTAACAAATCACCAACTAATGTAACAAATCACTAACTAATGTAACAAATCACCAACTAATGTAACAATTCACTAACTAATGTAACAAATCACCAACTAATGTAACAAATCACCAACTAATGTAACAAATCACTAACTAATGTAACAAATCACCAACTAATGTAACAAATCACCAACTAATGTAACAAATCACTAACTAATGTAACAAATCACCAACTAATGTAACAAATCACTAACTAATGTAACAAATCACCAACTAATGTAACAAATCACCAACTAATGTAACAAATCACTAACTAATGTAACAAATCACCAACTAATGTAACAAATCACCAACTAATGTAACAAATCACTAACTAATGTAACAAATCACCAACTAATGTAACAAATCCCTAACTAATGTAACAAATCACCAACTAATGTAACAAATCACCAACTAATGTAACAAATCACTAACTAATGTAACAAATCACCAACTAATGTAACAAATCACTAACTAATGTAACAAATCCCTAACTAATGTAACGCATCACTAAGCAATGTAACGAATCACTAAGCAATGTAACGAATCACTAAGTAATGTAACGAATCACTAACTAATGTAACAAATCACTAAGTAATGTAACGAATCACTAACTAATGTAACAAATCACTAAGTAATGTAACGAATCACTAACTAATGTAACAAATCACTAAGTAATGTAACGAATCACTAACTAATGTAACAAATCACTAAGTAATGTAACGAATCACTAACTAATGTAACAAATCACCAACTAATGTAACAGATTACTAACTAATGTAACGGATCACGAAGTAATGTAACAAAACTCTAATTTCACAAATCACTAACGAATGTAACAAATCCCTAACTAATGTAACGCATCACTAAGCAATGTAACGAATCACTAAGCAATGTAACGAATCACTAAGTAATGTAACGAATCACTAACTAATGTAACAAATCACCAACTAATGTAACAAATCACCAACTAATGTAACAAATCACCAACTAATGTAACAAATCACCAACTAATGTAACAAATCACCAACTAATGTAACAAATCACCAACTAATGTAACAAATCCCTAACTAATGTAATGGATCACTAACTACTGTAATGGATCACTAAGTAATGTAACAAAACTCTAATGTAACAAATCACTAACCAATGTAACGGATCACTAACTAATGTAACGGATCACTAAATAATGAAAAGGATCACTATGTAATGTAATGGATCACTTACTAATGCAAATAATCACTAACTACTGTAACGGATCACTAAGTAATGTAACAAAACTCTAATTTCACAAATCACTAACGACTGTAACAAATCCCTAACTAATGTAACGCATCACTAAGCATTGTAACGAATCACTAAGTAATGTAACGAATCACTAACTAATGTAACAAATCACAAACTAATGTAACAAATCACTAAGTAATGTAACGAATCACTAACTAATGTAACAAATCACTAAGTAATGTAACGAATCACTAACTAATGTAACGGATCACTAAGTAATGTAAAGAATCACTAACTAATGTAACGGATCACTAACTAATGTAACAAATCACAAACTAATGTAACAAATCACTAAGTAATGTAACGAATCACTAACTAATGTAACAAATCACTAAGTAATGTAACGAATCACTAACTAATGTAACGGATCACTAAGTAATGTAAAGAATCACTAACTAATGTAACGGATCACTAAGTAATGTAACGGATCACTAAGTAATGTAACAAATCACTAACTAATGTAACGGATCACTAAGTAATGTAACGGATCACTAAGTAATGTAACGAATCACTAACTAATGTAACGGATCACTAAGTAATGTAAAGAATCACTAACTAATGTAACGGATCACTAAGTAATGTAACGGATCACTAAGTAATGTAACAAATCACTAACTAATGTAACGGATCACTAAGTAATGTAACGGATCACTAACTAATGTAACGGATCACTAAGTAATGTAACAAATCACTAACTAATGTAACGGATCACTAAGTAATGTAACAAATCACTAACTAATGTAACGGATCACTAAGTAATGTAAAGAATCACTAACTAATGTAACGGATCACAAAGTAATGTAACGGTTAACTAACTAAAGTAACAAATCACTAACTAATGTAACGGATCACTAACTAATGTAACGGATCACTAAGTAATGTAACGGACCACTAACTAATGTGAAGAATCACTAACTACTGTAACAGATCATTAAGTAATGTAACAAAACTCTAATTTCACAAATCACTAACTAATGTAACAAATCCCTAACTAATGTAACGCATCACTAAGCAATGTAACAAATCACTAAGTAATGTAACAAATCACTAAGTAATGTAAAGAATCACTAACTAATGTAACGGATCACTAAGTAATGTAACGGATCACTAACTAATGTAACAAATTGCTAACTAATGTAACAAATCACTAACTAATGTAACGGATCACTAAGTAATGTAACGGATCACTAACTAATGTAACAAATTGCTAACTAATGTAACGTAATGGATCACTAACTAATGTAACAAATCGCTAACTAATGTGACGGATCACTAAGTAATGTAGCAAAACTCTAATGTAACAGATCACTAACTAATGTAAATAATCACCAACTAATGTAACAGATCACTAAGTAATGTAATGAATCACAAACTAATGTAACTGATCACTAACTAATGTAACGGATCACTATGTGATGTAACAAATCACTAACTAATGTAAAGGATCACTAAGTAATGTAAAGGATCACTAAGTAATGTAACAAATCACCAACTAATGTAACAAATCACCAACTAATGTAACAAATCCCTAACTAATGTAAAGGATCACGAAGTAATGTAATGGATCACTAACTAATGCAAAGAATCACTAACTACTGTAACGGATCACTAAGTAATGTAACAAAACTCTAATGTAACAGATCACTAACTAATGGAAATAATCACTAACTAATGTAACGGATCACTAAGTAATGTAACGGATCACTAACTAAAGTAACAAATGGCTAACTAATGTAACGAATCACTAAGTAATGTAACGGATCACTAAGTAATGTAACGGATCACTAGCTAATGTAACGGATCACTAACTAATGTAACGGATCACTCTCTTTCACTTCTCATGTGTGCTGAGTCTCAGGTTCCATATATTGACCACTAGAAGAAGCCATGTACCTTTACGTCCTCAAGGACTGCTCTGAATCAGGGGGCAAGAAGCGCCAGAGTACATTTTGCCCTTTAGATCACAATGAATAAGATGAACTGGACTAGACCTGATCCTAGATCAGCACTCCTATTATGAGATACTTAATACATACAGTACCAGTCAAAAGTTTGGACACCTACTCATTCAAGGGTTTTTCTTAATTTTTTAAAACTATTTTCTACATTGTAAAATAATAGTGAGACATCAAAGCTATGAAATAACACATATGTAATCAAGTAGTAACCAAAATAGTGTTAAACAAATCCAAATATATTTTATAGTTGAGATTCTTCAAAGTAGCCATCTTTTGCCTTGAATGACAGCTTTGCACACTTTTGGCATTCTCTCAACCAGCTTCAACTGGAATGCTTTTCCAATAGTCTTGAAGGAGTTCCCACATATGCTGAGCACTTGTTGGCTGCTTTTCCTTCACCCTGCGGTCCAACTCATCCCAAACCATCTCAACTGGGTTGAGGTCGGGTCATTGTGGACGCCAGGTCATCTGATACAGCACTCCATCACTCTCCTGCTTGGTCAAATAGCCCTTACACAGCCTGGAGGTGTGTTTTGGGTCATTGTCCTGTTGAAAAACAAATGATAGTCCCACTAAGCTCAAACCAGATGGTATGGCGTATCGCTGCAGAATGCTGTGGTAGCCATGCTGGTTACGTGTGCCTTGAATTCTAAATAAATCACTGTCAGTGTCACCAGCAAAGCACCCCCACACCATCACACCAGCTCCTCCATACTTCACGTGGGAATCACACATACAGAGATGATCTGTTCATCTACTCTGCATCTCACAATGACATGGCGCCTGGAACTAAAAATCTCAAATTTGGACTCATCAGACCAAAGGACAGATTTCCACCAGTCTAATGTCTTGGCCCAAGCAAGTCTCTTCTTCTTATTGGTGTCCTTTAGTAGTGGTTTCTATGCAGCAATCCAACCACGAAGGCCTGATTCACTCAGTCTCCTCTGAACAGTTGATGTTGAGATGTGTCTCTTACTTGAACTCTGAAGCATTTATTTGAGCTACAATTTATGAGGCTGGTAACTCTAATGAACTTATCCTCTGCAGCAGAGGTAACTCTGGGTCTTCCTTTCCTGTGGCGGTCCTCATGAGAGCCAGTTTCATCATAGCGCTTGATGGTTTTTGCAACTGCATTTGAAGAAACTTTCAGTTCTTGAGATTTTCCGGATTGACTGACCTTCATGTCTTAAAGTAATGATGGACTGTTGTTTCTCTGTGCTTATTTGAGCTGTTCTTGCCATAATATTGATTTGGTCTTTTATCAAATAAGACTATCATGTGTATACCTCCCCTACCTTGTCACAACACAACTGATTGGCTCAAACGCATTAAGAAGGAAAGAAATTCCACAAATTAACTTTTAACAAGGCACACCTGTTAATTGAAATGCATTCCAGGTGACTACCTCATGAAGCTGGTTGAGAGAATGCCAAGAATGTGCAAAGCTGTTTTAACACATTTTGGTTACTACATGATTCCATGTGTGTTATTTCATAGTTTTGATGTGTTCACTAGTATTCTACAATGTAGAAAAACCCTTGAGTGAGTCGGTGTGTCCAAACTTTTGACTGGTACTGTATGTCCATTGGCCATTGTGCCCATCTCCAGCTCTTTGTGTGTATGTCTCTTCATTGCAGTGCATCCAACACCAGCCAGATCCTGTTTATATTTGAGTAAGCCTAATTTAAATAGCATTTAAATCCCAACTAGAGGATCATGGGTAAAGCAAGGTAGAGAAGGGTAGAAGGCTGAACAGAAGATTCCCTCATTTTACCAGCAGAGGGCACAACTAGTCCAATGCACAGTAGGCTATGGTATAGCACAGGCTTCAAAGCGGCAGAGGTTTCTACGTATCTATCCAACTGTCTGTGACCGATGTATGTATGTTGAATCGGGACCAACTACAAACAACAATGTCCAGCAGCCAACAGCTGAGACTATCCGTAGACATTTCTCAGGTCCAGTCCAGATGGGGGAGGCTGTTGTTAGATAGGATGGGTGTGTAGAAGTCTCAATCCTGATTGGATGTGCTGTAGACCTTGGCCCTTGTCGTAATTACATTAGATACACTCGCCATTCTTTGAAGTGACCCAAAACACGTGTGCCGAAAGTCATACCACAGCGCCTGTCTTAAGACACTCTGGATTCCTGCTTCCTGCTTCCTGCAGTCTGATCTGACGGGAACCTGATGGATTAAAACTTCTTTTTTTTAAAACTAGGCAAGTCAGTTAAGAACACATTCTTATTTACAATGACGGCCAAGGAACAGTGGGTTAACTGCCTTGTTCAGGGGCATAACGACAAATTTTTACCTTGTCACCTAGGGGATTCGATCTAGCAACCTTTCGGTTACTGGCCCAACGGCAGGTAGAAATGTGGACTTTACCGGAATGCTAACAGAACTACCATAGTAATGCTGCTAATACACAAGGAGTAGTAATAGCTTGTGGACAGCGGGCTGTAATAATCAGTCAAGGTAATTGGTCAACAAAATGTCTAACGTAGGGATGGTTATCTTCTATGTTCAACATGTTAAAGACTCACAAAGTGTTTGTTATAAATATAAGCAGTAGATACATCAGGATTTTGGATCACGTAAAAGCAGTAAATATTATGGGTAACCATAGAGATTAAATAAATGTCCTTTGATGAGGACATTGTTTACGTTTATTTTATTTTTACAGGGAATATTGCACATTAATCAACATTTCAGTAAAAGTGCCGGTTTTAGCCAGCAGGCTAATTTTCAACCACAGTCCCTGGGCAGGTTATTAAAAACAATTACAATATAGACAATCATTGAGCAGTGAGCTCACGCAGAGCAACATAGAACGAGCAAGACATAGCATACAGACAGAGCAACATAGGACAAAAAGCAGCAAGACAAAATTCATAAAAGCAACAAAGTGTTTCCACACCTCACGAGCTACAGACAACAGACAACATGGAAAGCAGCAACACACAGCAAGGGACCATGTTCACAAATCTGATTGACCTTTAGCCATGTCTTCATGCATTTTGTGAGAGTGTGATATGTGGTGCAGTTATGTGTGTCTGATGGCAGTGTATTCCAGACATGGGAAGCTCTCACAGAGAAAGCGGATTTACTAAAGGTGCTTTTCCTTAAGGAAACTATACAGTCACCTCTCATGGCAGACCTTGTGGATCTGCTGCCATATGTTTGGGTTTTCTGTTTAATAAAAATATTGAGTGGAGGGGGAGGAGCCAGGCCATTTAGGATCTTGAATACAAGACATGCGTCAGTGTATTGCACAAGATTTTCCCAACTCAGGAGCTCATGCTTTCTGAGGATGTAACAGTGATGATGACTATTGGGCTTCCTGTCAAGCACTTTGAGAGCCTGTTTGTAGACAGACTGAATAGGTTTTAATGTTGTACAGCAAGCTTGGGCCCAACTAGTCAAGCAATATGTTAAGTGGGGGAGTATCAGCGATTTGAAGTACAGTTTTGCTACCTCTGTTGTCAAACAATTTCGTATAAATCTGAAATTAGCTAGGTTGAATTTGGTTATCTGAATTACCTTTTTCACATGCTTTTTAAAAGAGAGGTTGGAATCAATTATGATGCCAAGGTACTTAAAATCAGATACCACCTGGAGCTTCTCCCCTGACACCAAGACATCTAGCTCAGTAGCATCTGTTGCCCTCTTTGTAAAGAACATGCAAATGTTTTTTTTCACATTGAGATGCAAACACGAGTCACTGAGACACTTTGTAACCTGGACCATTACAGTAGTGAGTTCTTGTGCAGCTTGTTGTTTGCTCTTTGCATGCACATATATCACTGTATTTTTTTTATTTTTTTTTTTATTTCACCTTTATTTAACCAGGTAGGCTAGTTGAGAACAAGTTCTCATTTGCAACTGCGACCTGGCCAAGATAAGGCATAGCAGTGTGAACAGACAACACAGAGTTACACATGGAGTAAACAATTAACAAGTCAATAACACAGTAGAAAAAAAGGGGAGTCTATATATACATTGTGTGCAAAAGGCATGAGGTAGGCAAATAATTACAATTATGCAGATTAACACTGGAGTGATAAATGATCAGATGGTTATGTACAGGTAGAGATATTGGTGTGCAAAAGAGCAGAAAAATAAAAATAAATAAATAAAAACAGTATGGGGATGAGGTAGGTGAAAATGGGTGGGCTATTTACCAATAGACTATGTACAGCTGCAGCGATCGGTTAGCTGCTCAGATAGCAGATGTTTGAAGTTGGTGAGGGAGATAAAAGTCTCCAACTTCAGCGATTTTTGCAATTCGTTCCAGTCACAGGCAGCAGAGAACTGGAACGAAAGGCGGCCAAATGAGGTGTTGGCTTTAGGGATGATCAGTGAGATACACCTGCTGGAGCGCGTGCTACGGATGGGTGTTGCCATCGTAACCAGTGAACTGAGATAAGGCGGAGCTTTACCTAGCATGGACTTGTAGATGACCTGGAGCCAGTGGGTCTGGCGACGAATATGTAGCGAGGGCCAGCCGACTAGAGCATACAAGTCGCAGTGGTGGGTGGTATAAGGTGCTTTAGTGACAAAACGGATGGCACTGTGATAAACTGCATCCAGTTTGCTGAGTAGAGTGTTGGAAGCAATTTTGTAGATGACGTCGCCGAAGTCGAGGATCGGTAGGATAGTCAGTTTTACTAGGGTAAGTTTGGCGGCGTGAGTGAAGGAGGCTTTGTTGCGGAATAGAAAGCCGACTCTTGATTTGATTTTCGATTGGAGATGTTTGATATGGGTCTGGAAGGAGAGTTTAGAGTCTAGCCAGACACCTAGGTACTTATAGATGTCCACATATTCAAGGTCGGAACCATCCAGGGTGGTGATGCTGGTCAGGCGTGCGGGTGCAGGCAGCGAACGGTTGAAAAGCATGCATTTGGTTTTACTAGCGTTTAAGAGCAGTTGGAGGCCACGGAAGGAGTGCTGTATGGCATTGAAGCTCGTTTGGAGGTTAGATAGCACAGTGTCCAAGGACGGGCCGGAAGTATATAGAATGGTGTCGTCTGCGTAGAGGTGGATCAGGGAATCGCCCGCAGCATGAGAAACATCATTGATATATACAGAGAAAAGAGTCGGCCCGAGAATTGAACCCTGTGGCACCCCCATAGAGACTGCCAGAGGACCGGACAGCATGCCCTCCGATTTGACACACTGAACTCTGTCTGCAAAGTAATTGGTGAACCAGGCAAGGCAGTCATCCGAAAAACCGAGGCTACTGAGTCTGCCGGTAAGAATACGGTGATTGACAGAGTCGAAAGCCTTGGCAAGGTCTATGAAGACGGCTGCACAGTACTGTCTTTTATCGATGGCGGTTATGATATCGTTTAGTACCTTGAGCGTGGCTGAGGTACACCCGTGACCGGCTCGGAAACCAGATTGCACAGCGGAGAAGGTACGGTGGGATTCAAGATGGTCAGTGACCTGTTTGTTGACTTGGCTTTCGAAGACCTTAGATAGGCAGGGCAGGATGGATATAGGTCTGTAACAGTTTGGGTCCAGGGTGTCGCCCCCTTTGAAGAGGGGGATGACTGCGGCAGCTTTCCAATCCTTGGGGATCTCAGACGATATGAAAGAGAGGTTGAACAGGCTGGTAATAGGGGTTGCGACAATGGCGGCGGATAGTTTCAGGAATAGAGGGTCCAGATTGTCCAGCCCAGCTGATTTGTACGGGTCCAGGTTTTGCAGCTCTTTCAGGACATCTGCTATCTGGATTTGGGTAAAGGAGAACCTGGAGAGGCTTGGGCGAGTAGCTGCGGGGGGGGGGGAGCTGTTGTCCGAGGTTGGAGTAGCCAGGCGGAAGGCATGGCCAGCCGTTGAGAAATGCTTGTTGAAGTTTTCGATAATCATGGATTTATCGGTGGTGACCATGTTACCTAGTCTCAGTGCAGTGGGCAGCTGGGAGGAGGTGCTCTTGTTCTCCATGGACTTCACAGTGTCCCAGAACTTTTTGGAGTTGGAGCTACAGGATGCAAACTTCTGCCTGAAGAAGTTGGCTTTAGCTTTCCTGACTGACTGTGTGTATTGGTTCCTGACTTCCCTGAACAGTTGCATATCGCGGGGACTATTCGATGTTAGCGCAGTCCGCCACAGGATGTTTTTGTGCTGGTCGAGGGCAGTCAGGTCTGGAGTGAACCAGGGGCTATATCTGTTCTTAGTTCTGCATTTTTTGAACGGAGCATGCTTATCTAAAATGGTGAGGAAGTTACTTTTAAAGAAAGACCAGGCATCCTCAACTGACGGGATGAGGTCAATGTCCTTCCAGGATACCCGGGCCAGGTCGATTAGAAAGGCCTGCTCACAGAAGTGTTTTAGGGAGCGTTTGACAGTGATGAGGGGTGGTCGTTTGACTGCGGCTCCGTAGCGGATACAGGCAATGAGGCAGTGATCGCTGAGATCCTGGTTGTAGACAGCGGAGGTGTATTTGGAGGGCCAGTTGGTCAGGATGACGTCAATGAGGGTGCCCTTGTTTACAGAGTTAGGGTTGTACCTGGTGGGTTCCTTGATGATTTGAGTGAGTATCATCTGCAGACATTTGAACTTCAGACCCAGTACAGACAGAAGGCAGATCATTCATGTACAGGCTGAACAGGAGGGGCCCCAGTATTGACCCTTGGGGCACGCCCACATCATAGCTAAGAGTGGGCGACAGCTCATTGCTCACTCTGACACACTGAGTTCTGCCTTCAAGGTATGGTTTCATCCATCTCAAGGCATCGGGGGGAAAAGTTGAACTTGGACAATTTTGTGATGAGAATCTCATGGTTAACAGTATCAAAAGCCTTCCTTAGGTCCAGAAACACAGCCCCTACTGTTGTTGAGGTGGGTAATCAGTTGTTCTGCTACTCACTTTTCAACAACCTTTGATACCACAGGTAGTATACTAATGGGCCTGTAGTTACTCACGTCAGCAGGGTCGACCGATTTAAAGATGGCTGTTATATTATGGCCGACTTCCATACCCTTGGAAACACCCCGAGACCAATAGATGTGTTGGTGACCTTAGTAATGGGGCCAATGAGTGATTCTTTGTAGTTTTTAAGAAAGGTAAGAGTCCAGCCCAAACACGTCTTTGGCTTTAGAGTTCTTTAGTGAGCTAATCACCTTGTTCACCTTTGACTCAGAAACCTCCCTTATGATGAAGACAGGTTGAGCATCATTCACTAGCACTGAGCCCAGGAAACCAGTGGAGTGGTTCTGTGTCAGTACCCTGACAGAGTCAATAAAGAAGGAATTGAAGGCTATTGCTATTTCGACTGCATCCTGTGTTAGATTGTTATTCACCATGATTTCTAGTCTTTTTGCAGTGTTACTATGGTCTTTCCCTGTTAAGTTTTTTACATTCACCCAGATCAGTTTAGAATTTCCCTTTGCTTCACCAATTATGTTAATAAAAAAGTTTGCCTTGGCCTGTCTGATTCCTTTCATCACCTTATTTCTCAACATGGTAAACCTACGTCTGCCATGCTCTCATTTGGATCTTAGTGCTGTTTTTAGAGCATAATCTCGTTCTTTCATCAGTTTCCAGATTTCTCCATTTAGCCAAGGAAGAGTGCTCTTCTGGCCAGTTTTGGATTAGATTTTCTTTAGGAAACAATTTATTGTAGTCTGGATTGTGGATAGAAAAACCTGACTATCAGCTTCCACGTCTGTATAGGACAAGAGATCATTCCAGTTAATTCCCTTAATTGCGTTTTCAAAATAGTTTAATTCACTCTTAGGTATTCTGAGTTGATCCGGCTTTCTAACAGTAGAGAGGTTAAACCTGCTCTTAGACAGCTTTCTGGCTATAAGTGTCAGATTGTGATCAGATAGCCCAGTAACCATATTGAATGATTTAGTCACTCTCTCTGGTTTATTACTGAACACCAGATCAATCTGTGTTTTAGAGCAACAAGTCACCCTAGTTGGCCCTTTAACTAGCTGTGTAAGGTCAAAGGTATTAGTGATCCGTTTGAGGGTTTTCCTACAACACTTGTCTTCATAATTCATATTAAAATCTCCCATTAAGATGACCTCTTTCCCAAAGTCACATTCCCTAAGCATGTTATTAAACTGATCACAAAACACACTTTTGGTGGAAAGTGGCCTATACATTCCAATAAGGGTAAAAGACACTTGGGGAGACAGTGTAACGTTCAGGCCAATACATTCTAGTTCATTATCACATGACCACTCAATTTGTTTACATCGGATATGTTCTTTAATGTAAATCATCACACCCCCTCTTCCTCCAATCCTGTCTCTCCTGAAGACATTGTACCCAATCACAATCAAAGCTGCAGATGGAGAGGTTTTATGGAGCAGTGTCTCTGAGAGGCAGAGGAAGTCAAGGTTGGAGTCTGTGAGAAGATGTTGAATTTGATCACTTTTTGGAATGACACTAGGAATATTCAAGTGCCCCCCCTAGTAGTCCCTTGGGCTTAGCTCGTGGGTCCCAGATGACTCGAGAGTGATTGACGCATTGACGCAAAGTTACATTTTCTGTGTTTTCTGACGGCTGGGTTTAGGTCGTTTTGTTTCGTTGTCATTATCATCACTTACAAAAATGTACTAATTATTACCTTTAAATGACCATACCTTGGTTGAAATACATGCCTATTTAACTGGGTTCTAGTACATGCCTATTTAACTGGGTTCTAGTACATGCCTATTTAACTGGGTTCTAATACATGCCTATTTAACTGGGTTCTAAATCATGCATAATAAACTGGGTTCTAATACATGCCTATTTAACTGGGTTCTAAATCATGCATAATAAACTGGGTTCTAATACATGCCTATTTAACTGGGTTCTAAATCATGCATAATAAACTGGATTCTAGTACATGCATATTTAACTGGGTTCTAATATGTCTATTTCATTGGGTTCTAATACATGCCTATTTAACTGGGTTCTAATACATGTCTATTTCATTGGGTTTTAGTACATGCCTATTGAACTGGGTTCTAATACATGTCTATTTCATTGGGTTCTAATACATGTCTATTTCATTGGGTTCTAATACATGCCTATTGAACTGGGTTATAATACATGTCTATTTCATTGGGTTCTAATACATGTCTATTTCATTGGGTTCTAGTACATGCCTATTTAACTGGGTTCTAATACATGCCTATTTAACTGGGTTCTAATACATGTCTATTTCATTGGGTTCTAGTACATGCCTATTGAACTGGGTTCTAATACATGTCTATTTCATTGGGTTCTAATACATGTCTATTTCATTGGGTTCTAATACATGCCTATTGAACTGGGTTCTAATACATGTCTATTTCATTGGGTTCTAGTACATGCCTATTTAACTGGGTTCTAATACATGTCTATTTAACTGGGTTCTAATACATGCCTATTTAACTGGGTTCTAATACATGTCTATTTAACTGGGTTCTAATACATGTCTATTTAACTGGGTTCTAGTACATGTATATTTAACTGGGTTCTAATACATGCATATTTAACTGGGTTCTAATACATTAATATTTAACTGGGTTCTAATAGATGCCTATTTAACTGGGTTCTAATACATGCCTATTTCATTGGGTTCTAATACATGTCTATTTAACCGGGTTCTAATACATGTCTATTTAACTGGGTTCTAATACATGTCTATTTAACTGGGTTATAATACATGTCTATTTAACTGGGTTCTAGTACAAACCTATTTAACTGGGTTCTAATACATTAATATTTAACTGGGTTCTAATACATGTCTATTTAACTGGGTTCTAGTACAAACCTATTTAACTGGGTTCTAATACATTAATATTTAACTGGGTTCTAATACATTAATATTTAACTGGGTTCTAGTACAGTACATGGGTATTTAAATATTTGTTATTTTAAATACTTGTTTTCTGTGTATTTCAGTATTTTGTAATACTTATTTTCAAATAAATGATTTCAAATACCCCTAACCAAACAGACCTGGATTCAAATACATCTCAAATACCCCTAGAACCAAACAGACCTGGATTCAAATACATCTCAAATACCCCTAGGACCAAACAGACCTGGATTCAAATACATCTCAAATAGCCCTAGAACCAAACAGACCCTGGTTCAAATACATATCAATTACCCCTAGAACCAAATAGACCCTGGTTCAAATACATCTCAAATACACCTAGAACCAGACAGACCTGAGTTCAAATGCCCCTAGAACCAAACAGACCTGGATTCAAATACATCTCAAATACCCCTAGGACCAAACAGACCTGGATTCAAATACATCTCAAATACCCCTAGAACCAGACAGACCTGAGTTCAAATGCCCCTAGAACCAAACAGACCTGGATTCAAATACATCTCAAATAGCCCTAGAACCAAACAGACCCTGGTTCAAATACATATCAATTACCCCTAGAACCAAATAGACCCTGGTTCAAATACATCTCAAATACCCCTAGAACCAAACAGACCTGGGTTCATATGCCCCTAGGACCAAACAGACCCGGGTTCATATGCCCCTAGGACCAGACAGACCTGGGTTCATATGCCCCTAGGACCAGACAGACCTGGGTTCATATGCCCCTAGGACCAGACAGACCTGGTTTCATATGCCCCTAGGACCAAACAGACCTGAGTTCAAATGCCCCTAGGACCAAACAGACCTGAGTTCAAATGCATGGATGATTTAAATATTTTTTGTAATGTTGTTTTTCTCCAAATGAATGCCAAGACTTTCTGAATGTATTTCCAAATACATTCCAATATTCAAATACTTGTATTTTCAAATAAAAAATAGTTCAAATTTTAAAAGTAATTGAAATACCCTAAATAGTATTTGAATGGTCTGTAAATTACATTATAGAATGTTGGCTAATAATGACACTGATGGTGGAATTATGTGCTTCTCATTTATGATCATTGTGTATATGTTAATGCTGTTATTGCAGTAGCCACAGATTTTCAAACTACTTGACCACACAAATGAATTGTCGGATAAGGTTCAATCTCTGTGGCACTGGCGCGTTATCTGAAACGAAGATGATGAAATGACCGATTGCACCTGCGCATTTACAGGCTATTTGCATAAGACCCGGTCTGTTAACCTACTGATTGGTTTGTCATTACATGAAGGCGGAGCTTCATGTGGATTCGAACCGCTGATTAGGCAATGCACCTAGCCGTAACATTACCGTTCTCCTAGCAGCAGGATACCATGCTGGCAGCATTATCGCATATTTGTTTTCTTAAAAATAAGAGTCCCAATGCAAAAACATGATACACTTTGGGATTTATTTTTTTTCTCTGCTGTTTTTCCCACCTTTAAATAAATAAATAATAATAATAATAATTTGATGTTTACGCAAATACTGATATGTTGAAAGCTATTGTGTAGGCTATATTGAATGAAATACAAAAATAAAAAAAATATGTTGTTGGATTTACTCAATAGTGTCTGCAAAACTTAAATTGGTCTCTTGTGCAGGGGAATGGGTTTAATATAGCTGACTCCTTACTCGACTTGGCAACGGGTTTAATATAGAATGCTGGTGACTCGTGACCCCACCCCCTCCATTCACTGGAATGCAATACACGGTATATGGAATTCTTACTGGCTTGTAGGGAGGGAACTTGTCTACCTGTCTGAGCTAAAGTGGGGTGGGAAATATTCAGTCTCTACTAACCAGATATAGTTAGTTTTGGATGGGGACAGTGTCGTACACATCCCACAACGTAGCTTTATATGACCTGGTACTATCCATGGTCCTGAAATCAATACACACTCAACTCAAATAATGACCTGGTACTATCCATGGTCCTGAAATCAATACACACCCAACTCAAATAATGACCTGGTACTATCCATGGTCCTGAAATCAATACACACCCAACTCAAATAATGACCTGGTACTATCCATGGTCCTGAAATCAATACACACCCAACTCAAATAATGACCTGGTACTATCCATGGTCCTGAAATCAATACACACCCAACTCAAATAATGACCTGGTACTATCCATGGTCCTGAAATCAATACACACCCAACTCAAATAATGACCTGGTACTATCCATGGTCCTGAAATCAATACACACCCAACTCAAATAATGACCTGGTACTATCCATGGGCCTGAAATCAATACACACCCAACTCAAATAATGACCTGGTACTGTCCATGGTCCTGAAATCAATACACACCCAACTCAAATAATGACCTGGTACTATCCATGGTCCTGAAATCAATACACACCCAACTCAAATAATGACCTGGTACTATCCATGGGCCTGAAATCAATACACACCCAACTCAAATAATGACCTGGTACTATCCATGGGCCTGAAATCAATACACACCCAACTCAAATAATGACCTGGTACTATCCATGGGCCTGAAATCTATATGCATTCAACTAAAAAAAACATGAAGCAAAACTTAAATGAGAACTTCTAATATTATCTAAGAATAAGTTACTCTAACAACTCTACCCACATGTATAAATTACCTCAATTAACTCGACTAACCGGTGGCACATTGACCCTGTTGTATTCTGCACATTCTGTTGTATGTGACTAATAACGTTTGATTCGATTTAATAAGATAAAGGCCAATAATCGCTTGTATTTCCTCACAAAATGACAATTTGGAGAGATGGGTTATATGATCCATGAATCAGTCCTTTGGATTAATTGCGACCAAGGTGTGTTTATGAAAACCGTTGGAAAGTTATGTATAATTGGGTTGATGTAACAAGATTTTACTAGGATACTGCCTCAAAAATATTTTATTTGCCAGGCCAATCGATTGACCTGATGCATTGTTTGGCACATGTCAAGGCTGGCCTTGGGCTGATTTCAATGTAAAGGTACCCCATCACAACACCATAAGGTCGTTAAACAGGTATGTCAGGACATCATTGTTTCTTTAAAGCAGTTGGCTTCTCAACTAATCAATTGGTAGTTGGCTCTTTCGTCAGGGCAAGGCAAGAGTGCATGGAAGTCTAGTATGGAATAGCATTTTTTTCACATTGGAAGCAATGAAAACAAGTGTTAAGGTGTTTTGTTCTCTCTACCAGCCGATATGTATTCCATGTACGGTCTATTACAGAGTATGTGGGGGCAGAATGAAAAGCCAGCAGCAGGCCTTGTGACACAGTCCCCCTCCAAAACTAACCATATTTGGTTAGTAAAGACCCTACTTAGTATTTCCCACCCCACTTTAGCTAAGAGCTAGAAACGTTTTTCATGTTTTTAAAACCATATTTTGTATTTTTTTTCCATAAATAACTTATTGCCTTTTCTTGTTGGCACAATAAAAGTAGCCATATATATTTTTTGAATGAGTAATCCACATTTCAAAGTTTTGAAATGCAGGCTTTTATTTTGAAGGTTTGGTCATTACCATATACAAGTGACGTCATCCTTTGTGCTGCTGGCAGAAAAACGAGTCTTAGCCGTCAGGTTAAGTGCACCTACCTGACACTTCCTGCTGTCGTCGTTATGGGTTTTTCCTTTCATGCGCGTGGATGACGTTTCTTACATATATATCACTGCCATGTTTGTATGCCTTCATCAGATGTATTCAATTAGAATTTCCACGTCCTCCGGCTGAAGCGCTGCGACCTTGGGTATTAACTCACATTTGGAGGAATATTGGTTGCGAGGTAGTTTAGCCTGCATACGATAGGCCTACTACAAAGATTGGATTGTGATTTGGTGGTTGGAGTTTTTATTTTCGTTTACGTTACCCAGTTGATACAGCAGTGAGACGCAACAGCGAGGGACTGACCCTCGTATTTGTAGAGGTAAGCAACACCTAGGCTACTGCATTTTTGGTTTTCATTTTATTTCGAGCGTGTATCTTATAATAAAAACAACATTTTTTTTCTGTGCTCTATCGACTATCATGAACGCGGTGGCATAGAATGTTTGCGTCATGACGAGTGCTTGTACAGGGTAAAGGTGATCTGAACGAGAAAGTGGGTGTACATTTGGCCGTCTCGTACGCATACAAATCTGGGCTAGGTCTATGCGACACTTTCTGCATTGTCCTCGTGACTTTTGTTAACGAGATTTATTTGGCCTATTTTGAAGACATTGAATGTGTCAACAGTGTCTCTCTACTGTCTCGCATGTAGGCTAAAATTGGCAATGCAACGTAAAGATGAATGTGTTCAGGCTACTAATTTATCAAGTGTATTCATTTACGAAGCAGTAATTCTGTAACCCCTTCTGCACTTTCCCGGCAGCCTTGTTATAGGTTTGCTACATCAGCAGTTATAACATATAATTTGACTTATAAATTAATCTACCCATTGACTATTGAAGAATATTACTTTATGCCTCATGAACCTAAACTGTTGTACCCCATCAGAACCCAACATGTAAGCTTGTTTTACAACAGTGTTTGTAAACAATGTAAACACACACTGTTATAGCCTCAAAACATGGCTCAAACTATATAATTTCGATATCATGGATGGTCAGTCCTTGCATCCATAGCTCTGTCTATGAATTTGAGTAATTACATTTCTCCAGCGCCCTCCATCTGATTTTTACAGGAAGTGGTGGGGAGTAGGCTGCACTTTTTTTTTATTTAACCTCTGATTGGCCCTTTTTTAAAATGAAGCAGTAAGTATAAAAAATATATTACCAACAGCCATTTTTATAATTCCATTTTATACCCAGACTACCCTACCTAGGCAACATTTGGATGCCCCTATTATTCGAAGAGGCAGAAGAGGCAAAGTCCGCAATCTGTTCTCAATTTATTATCATGCAGCAAATCTTTAAAACATGTTGATCAAGTTGTTGGCATCTGAGTTTTATGGGTCCATATTGAACGTTGTTTTTGGAGCCTTCTGTTGGACCATAGCCTGGCTACCCCTACTCACCTCACCACTAGTGGAATAGCCCCTAGTACCCCTACTCACCTCACCACTAGTGGAATAGCCCCTAGTACCCCTACTCACCTCACCACTAGTGGAATAGCCACTAGTACCCCTACTCACCTCACCACTAGTGGAATAGCCACTAGTACCCCTACTCACCTCACCACTAGTGGAATAGCCCCTAGTACCCCTACTCACCTCACCACTAGTGGAATAGCCCCTAGTACCCCTACTCACCTCACCACTAGTGGAATAGCCCCTAGTACCCCTACTCACCTCACCACTAGTGGAATAGCCCCTAGTACCCCTACTCACCTCACCACTAGTGGAATAGCCCCTAGTACCCCTACTCACCTCACCACTAGTGGAATAGCCCCTAGTACCACTACTCACCTCACCACGAGTGGAATAGCCCCTAGTACCCCTACTCACCTCACCACTAGTGGAATAGCCCCTAGTACCCCTACTCACCTCACCACGAGTGGAATAGCCCCTAGTACCCCTACTCACCTCACCACTAGTGGAATAGCCCCTAGTACCACTACTCACCTCACCACGAGTGGAATAGCCCCTAGTACCCCTACTCACCTCACCACTAGTGGAATAGCCCCTAGTACCACTACTCACCTCACCACTAGTGGAATAGCCCCTAGTACCCCTACTCACCTCACCACTAGTGGAATAGCCCCTAGTACCCCTACTCACCTCACCACTAGTGGAATAGCCCCTAGTACCCCTACTCACCTCACCACGAGTGGAATATCCCCTAGTACCCCTACTCACCTCACCACTAGTGGAATATCCCCTAGTACCCCTACTCACCTCACCACTAGTGGAATAGCCACTAGTACCCCTACTCGCCACTAGTGGAATAGCCACTAGTACCCCTACTCACCTCACCACTAGTGGAATAGCCCCTAGTACCCCTACTCACCTCACCACTAGTGGAATAGCCCCTAGTACCCCTACTCACCTCACCACTAGTGGAATAGCCACTAGTACCCCTACTCACCTCACCACTAGTGGAATAGCCACTAGTACCCCTACTCGCCACTAGTGGAATAGCCACTAGTACCCCTACTCGCCACTAGGGGAATAGCCATTAGTACCCCTACTTGCCACTAGTGGAATAGCCACTAGTACCCCTACTCGCCACTAGTGGAATAGCCACTAGTACCCCTACTCGCCACTAGTGGAATAGCCCCTAGTACCCCGACTCGCCACTAGTGGAATAGCCCCTAGTACCCCGACTCGCCACTAGTGGAATAGCCCCTAGTACCCCGACTCGCCACTAGTGGAATAGCCCCTAGTACCCCGACTCGCCACTAGTGGAATAACCCCTACTCACCTCAACTCTCACATTTGTTGCATTTAAACTAAACAAACATATAAATGCAACAATGTCAAAGCTTTTACTGGAGTTACAGTTCATATAAGGAAATCAGTCAATTTAAAGATTTTCTTTAGGCCCTAATCTATTGATTTCACATATGCATCTGTTGACATGTCTGGTGAATATGCAGACCGTGGAAGAACTGGGACATTTTCAGCTTCCAGGAAGTGTGTACAGATCCTTGTGTATTGGGCCCCTGCATTATCATGCTGAAACATGATGGGATGTCGGTGGATGAATGGCACAACAATGGGCCTCAGGATCTCGTGACGGGATCTCTGTGCATTCAAATTGGCCAGTTAGAAAATGCAGTTGTTTTGTTGTCTGTAGCTTATGCCTGTCAATACCATAATGCCAACATGGGGCGCAGTGTACACAACGTTGACATCAGCAAACCGCTCGCTCACACGACGCCATACACGTGGTCTGCGGTTGTGTGGCTGGTTGGACGTACTGTCTAATTTTCTAAAACGACGTTGGAGGCAGTTTATGGCAGAGAAATTAACATAAAATTCTCTGGTAACATCTCTGGTGGACATTCCTGCAGTCAGCATGCCAATTGCAACTTGAGACATCTGTGGCATTTGTGTTGTGACAAAGCTGCACATTTTAGTGGCCTTTTATTGTCCCCAGCATAAGGTGCACCTGTGTAATGATCATGCTGTTTAATCAGCTTCTTGATATGCCACACCTGTCAGGTGGATGGATTATCTTGGCAAAGGAGAAATGCTCACTAACAGGGATGTAAAAACAAATTTGTGCACAACATTTGAGAGAGATTAAGCTTTTATTTCAGCTCATGAAACATGGGACCAATGCTTTTTATAATTTTAGTGTTATTTAGCAGCAACCAAGCCAACATGTTTCCCCAGTGAAACGACTGAATAATGCTGCTCTGACCAGGACTCTTCATGGTCGAATTGTACATGCTTTGAATGATGAAGCAATGTGATTTGCGTTTGGACTCCCACCACCACCACTGTGAAAGAGTTTATTTGTATCACACAAACCTGAGCACTGCTGCATAATGGCATTAAGGAGGTCGTGCCAGTTAAAGGATGAAGTTCTATGAGTATGGTCTGACTGCATGTATTGTGCTATTACTAAGGAAAGGGGGATATCTAGTGAGTTGCACAATTGAATGCATTCAACTGAAATGTGTCTTCCACATTTTAACCCAACTCCTCTGAATCAGACAGGGGGGGGGGGGGGGGGGGCGGAGCATCGGGAACAGTTGTTGTTGTGTGTTCACTGTTTTGCTCAACAGTAGATCGGCAGATCTTTCTACCTTGCCGGTTCGGGATACGAACCAGTGACCTTTTCAGTTACTGGCCCAAAACGCTCTTAACCGCTAGGTTACCTGTTGTTGATATCTTGTCAGTATCAATGTCGATCAACCATGGAACCTGACAGGATATGTTTGTATGATTTACTAATTGTGTTCCACTAGAGTACGATAGTGATCTGCCCGTGCCATAATGTGCTGTGATAACCGGTGATGTTGATATAACATCCTCTAATGGTCCCCCTTCCATTAAATCTCGTCACTGTTTGATGCATTCCTTGACTGGTTTGCAGCTGAGAAGAGTGCCATTGTCGTCTTACGCTGACAATTTGCATACTTTGTCATTCCAGCCAACATTCCTAAGGAAAGCCCAGTTGACAGCTCTACCTATTTACTTTGTTCCATTGTAAATCCATTGTGATGTCACTGTGTTTAATGATTTGTGTCATTTGTTTCCCTTCCGTCCACTTGTCCCTGTAACTAGCAAGTTGTGTTGAGCTGATACGGTTGCCATTGTCACGTAGTGTTTTTTTATATAAACTATTGTGGTGCATGGGAGAGAAAGTGAAACCAGAGAAACTGGTGACACAGGAAAGAGCGTTTCTCATAAACAATGTTTCTCAAGTTAACAGGAGTTTCACCTGAACTACACAGAGTATTTCCTGTTCAAAAAAAATGTTGTCTTATTATTTAAACAGTTTAGTGTTTTATTTTAATTTGGCTACTTTGATTAATTTGTAATACTGAATGGTGGGACAGTTTGTCACATTTTTTCAAAGGTGAATTGAGTTGTTTCTTAGCAAGTCCAGGTCTGTTGTCTTCTAAATGGCTTGGTCATCATTTATAGATTTAATTGACTGTGTGCACATACCACTAGGGGTTTGTCAATCATTGTTGCTTACTGCAAAGGATCCACCCTTCGGCGCCACTATTTATCCTTCTCATTGCAGTGCTATAGACGTATTCCATTGAACCTGCCCAGCAATCAGTGTATAACATGTTCAACCTATCATCTCTGGCTAATGTCCAAGCTCTCTGAGGTGAGTTTCTTCCAACTACTCCTCCACAGCCACTGGCAGAGCTGCTTTCACCAATCAAATCCTTTCAGATTTGTCAGTGGACATATCCAGAATGTTGGCCACATGCTCTGTGGTTAGACGTATCCAGAATGTTGGCCACGTGCTCTGTGGTTAGACGAATCCAGAATGTTGGCCATGTGCTCTGTTATTAGACGAATCCAGAATGTTGGCCATGTGCTCTGTTATTAGACGAATCCAGAATGTTGGCCATGTGCTCTGTTATTAGACGAATCCAGAATGTTGGCCATGTGCTCTGTTATTAGACGAATCCAGAATGTTGGCCATGTGCTCTGTTATTAGACGAATCCAGAATGTTGACCATGTGCTCTGTTATTAGACGAATCCAGAATGTTGGCCATGTGCTCTGTTATTAGACGAATCCAGAATGTTGGCCATGTGCTCTGTTATTAGACGAATCCAGAATGTTGGCCATGTGCTCTGTTATTAGACGAATCCAGAATGTTGGCCATGTGCTCTGTTATTAGACGTATCCAGAATGTTGGCCATGTGCTCTGTTATTAGACGAATCCAGAATGTTGGCCATGTGCTCTGTTATTAGACGAATCCAGAATGTTGGCCATGTGCTCTGTTATTAGACGAATCCAGAATGTTGGCCATGTGCTCTGTTATTAGACGAATCCAGAATGTTGGCCATGTGCTCTGTTATTAGACGAATCCAGAATGTTGGCCATGTGCTCTGTTATTAGACTAATCCAGAATGTTGGCCATGTGCTCTGTTATTAGACGAATCCAGAATGTTGGCCATGTGCTCTGTTATTAGACGAATCCAGACTGTTGGTCATATGCTCTGTGGTTACCTACACTGGTAGTACTTTCTGTTTTAACATTTTGTGCAGTTTCTGAATTTCTCATCTAGTGGTTGACCTTGATCACCTTGCAGCAGATGGCGCAGCATGTGTAAGCAATGGGCCTAATCTGGAGACAATGGGATATGATCAGATTTTAATGAGGAATTATGTTACAAGCTTAACTCTCATTGCATCTGTCTAGTTTGAGAGGCAAAAGTGGGTCGTTTTGATTTAATCACTCAACCGTGGCGTACCTTCCCTAATATACATGACTGTGACTGTCAGGCAGATCTGGCAATATACTGGCATAGTACATCTCTCGGTGCAAATGTTATCACATAAACCAGCTTATATTTAAGCGATGAGGTGGTGTTATGGCCGGTAACTCACCAGAAAACTGAAACCGCGAACCACCGCATATAACCATGACAAGGTTTCTGGGAATATGGCTGAATACGAACAGTGCAGTTAATCCCTTTTGTAAAGGCAATCACAGGCAAAATGTCAGTACAGAGACAAAGTGGAGTCGCAATTCATTATCTTGCTTCACGATATCCACCCTTGTTCCTGTACCCAAGAAAGCAAAGGTAACTGAACTAAATGACTATCGCCCCGTAGCAGTCACTTCTGTCATCATGAAGTGCTTTGAGACTACTTAAGCATCGTATCACCTCCACCCTACCTGACACCCTAGACCCACTTCAATTTGCTTACCGCCCCAATAGATCCACAGACGATGCAATCGCACTACACACTGCCCTATCCCATCTGGACAAGGGGAATACCTATGTAAGTATGCTGTTCAATGACTACAGCTCAGCATTCAACACCATAGTACACTCCAAGTTCATTAAGCTCCGGGTCCTGGGTCTGAACCCCGCCCTGTGCAACTGGGTCCTGGACTTCCTAACGAGCCGACCCCAGGTAGTGAAGGGGGTTCAGACCCAGGACACCGAGCTTAATGACCTTGAAGGGTACTATGGTGTTGAATGCTGAGCTGTGGCCAGTCACACCTCCAAATCAATCATCAAGTTTGCAGACGACAAAACAGTAGTAGGCCTGATTACCAACAATGACGAGACCGCCTACAGGGAGGAGGTGAGGGCCTTGGTAGAGTAAATAGCTTTTCACTCAACGTCAACAATACAAAGGAGCTGATCGTGGACGTCAGGAAACAGCAGAGGGAGCACTCCCCTATCCACATCGACAGGACCGCGGTGGAGAAGGTGGAAAGCTTCAAGTTCCTCGGTAGACACATCACTGACGATCTGAAATGTTCCAACGACACAGACAGTGTGGTGAAGAGGGTGCAACAGCGCCTCTTCAACCTCAGGAGGCTGAAGAAATTTGTCTTGGCCCCTAAAACCCTCACAAACCTTTACAGATGCACAATTGAGAGCATCCATGCTCTCAATTGAGAGCATCCATCACCGGGTGCAAACTGCCTGCCCTCCAGGACACCTACATCAAACGATGTCACAGGAAGGCCAAAAAAGATCATCAACCACGCAAGCCACGGCCTGTTCACCCCACTATCATCCAGAAGGCGAGGTCAGTACAGGTGCGTCAAAGCTGAGACTTAAAAACAGCTTCTCGGTCCCATCTCAAGGCCATCAGACTGTTAAATAGCCATCACTAGCCGGCTTCCACCCGGTTACGCAACCCTGCACCTTAGAGGCTGCTGCCCTATAGACATAGACATGGAATCACTGACCACTTTAACAATGGACCACTAGTCACTTTAATGTTTACATACTGTTTTACTCATATGTGTATGTACTGTATTATATTCTACTGTATTTTAGTCAATGCCACACCGACATTGCTCAATCTAATATTTATGCATTTCTAAATTCCATTATTTTACTTTGTGGTATTGTTGTGAATCGCTTTTAGATTCTACTGCACTGTTGGAGCTAGGAACACAAGCATTTTGCTACACCTGCAATAACGTCTGCTAAATATGTGTCTGTGACCAATACAACTTAATTTCAGTCTATCAGCATTCAGGGCTCAAACCACTCGGTTTATAATCGGCGTTAGAATCCACTATTCAACAATGCCGTGGTGTGACAGTCAAGAAGGGTGTTGTAGAGGGGGCATTATTTTCAGATCTATACGGACAGTTGTTAAACACTTCCTGAAGTAGTTCCAACAATAGGTGCCTTACTACCATTGTAAATCACTGCACCAAGCAGCCTTTACAGAGCTATAAAGATTTTTCTTTAAATTGAACCAGGTAGGCCAGTTGAGAACAAGTTCTCATTTACAACTGCGACCTGGCCAAGATGAAGCAAAGCAGTCTGAACAGACAACACAGTTAGACAAACAAACGTACAGTCAATAACACAAGTTACAGAAAGCTAAACCAACAAACTACACATACTGAAATTGGATGCATGTCCAATGAGGGAAAAACCTTAAAGTTTGTTTTTTTTTGTCGAGACTTGTATATATTTTTTTGTAGCATCTGATGACCTAAGGTGGTGAGTGATGAGCATCACTCGTGCGGTCATGACGCAGGTGGAGCTAGACTCTATCAAATCCTCCCAAGTGTTTCTTGTTTGACCAGCGATTTTTTTTCAGCAACTGGTATTGTTGAATTCGGTTGTCCATTGGCAGGTTTGCAAGGAACAAACTACTGTATTTAGTTAGCTTCTAGCCTTTTATCATTTGCATTGCGATGTCCTCGAGTAACGGAAAGCTTATGTCCTAACAAGACAAGCAATTTTTCTGTGCCAGGCAAAATGATGCTGTTATGGATGTATACACATTTTAAATAGAAAACAGCTTATGCAAATGAGAATACTTTGCTGTTGTGCTGCGGAGTTGGACGAGACTTTGTTAGCCATAGTTGGCTAGCTGGCAAGCAAGGGATTAGAATGTTGCCAATTTACATGGCAATTGAACAAATTCCTACTGGTTAGAGCGCTATAGAATTGTTTCCTTTGGTTACTGTGGTATAAGCGGGATAAACGGCTCCATTCTCTACTAGGCCCGGGACGATACCATTAGCACTTTTTTTCCCCCACGTCGTAAATGAAAACACGAAGCAGGCAACTCATTAGCCCTTTTAACATACTATTTGTAAAATATGGTGTGCTATAGCATGGAAAATATATGTGCATCTGAATGATAACAATGTTTGTTAACAACATTTAGGGATGTTTTCCTAAATAAGTTAAATCCGCTTTTTTGTTTCCTTGCTACGATACCAAGGAGTAAGGCGATACGGGTTTGGTCCCGGTTCTTCTCTACATTATCTTGGACGTCCCCACCACACTATCTGTGATTTCCAGATAATGTACAGTGGGGAGAACAAGTATTTGATACACTGCCGATTTTGCAGGTTGCCCTACTTAAAAAGCATGTAGAGGTCTGTAATTTTTATCATAGGTACACTTCAACTGTGAGAGATGTAATCTAAACAACAATCCAGAAAATCACATTGTATGATTGTTAAGTAATTAATTTGCATGACATAAGTATTTGATACATCAGAAAAGCAGAACTTAATATTTGGTACAGAAACCTTTGTTTGCAATTACAGAGATCATACGTTTCCTGTAGTTCTTGACCAGGTTTGCACACACTGCAGCAGGGATTTTGGCCCACTCCTCCATACAGACCTTCTCCAGATCCTTCAGGTTTCGGGGCTGTCACTGGGCAATACGGACTTTCAGCTCCCTCAAGATTTTCTATTGGGGTCAGGTCTGGAGACCGGCTAGGCCACTCCAGGACCTTGAGATGCTTCTTACGGAGCCACTCCTTAGTTGCCCTGGCTGTATGTTTCGGGTCGTTGTCATGCTGGAAGACCCAGCCACGACCCATCTTCAATGCTCTTACTGAGGGAAGGAGGTTGTTGGCCAAGATCTCGCGATACATGGCCCCATCCATCCTCCCCTCAATACGGTGCAGTCGTCCTGTCCCCTTTGCAGAAAAGCATCCCCGAAGAATGTTTCCACCTCCATGCTTCACGGTTGGGATGGTGTTCTTGGGGTTGTACTCATCCTTCTTCTTCCTCCAAACATGGCGAGTGGAGTTTAGACCAAAAAGCTCTATTTTTGTCGTCTCAGACCACATGACCTTCTCCCGTTCCTCCTCTGGATCATCCAGATGGTCATTGGCAAACTTCAGACGAGCCTGGACATGCGCTGGCTAGAGCAGGGGGACCTTGCGTGTGCTGCAGGATTTGAATCCATGATGGTGTAGTGTGTTACTAATGGTTCTTTGAGTCTGTGGTCCCAGCTCTCTTCAGGTCATTGACCAGGTCATTGACCAGGTCCTGCCATGTAGTTCTGGGCTGATTCCTCATGATCATTGATGCCCCATGAGGTGAGATCTTGCATTGAGCCCCAGACCGAGGGTGATTGACCGTCATCTTGAACTTCTTCCATTTTCTAATAATTGCGCCAACAGTTGTTGCCTTCTCACCAAGCTGCTTGCCTATTGTCCTGTAGCCCATCCCAGCCTTGTGCAGGTCTACCATTTTTTTCCCTGATGTCCTTACACAGCTCTCTGGTCTTGGCCATTGTGGAGAGGTTGGAGTCTGTTTGATTGAGTGTGTAGACAGGTGTCTTTTATCAGGTAACGAGTTCAAACAGGTGCAGTTAATACAGGTAATGAGTGGAGAACAGGAGGGATTCTTAAAGAAAAACTAACACAGGTCTGCGAGAGCCGGATTTCTTACTGGTTGATAGGTGATCAAATACTTATGTCATGCAATAAAATGCAAATGAATTACGTAAAAATCATACAATGTGATTTTCTGGATTTTTGTTTTAGATTCCGTCTCTCACAGTTGAAGTGTACCCATGATAAAGATTACAGACCTCTACATGCTTTGTAAGTAGGAAACACTGCCGATTTGGCAGGCTATCAAATACTTGTTCTCCTCACTGTACATAGCGTTGGCGTTTTATCTCTTTTTTACTAATGAAGCTGACTCTAAATAGGATCATTTTGGGAAGCCTCCAATGGAATGTCACACTGTCATCTACTGTTACAATTCCCAGGTTGCACAGAAACGCACACCAAGTGTCTCTTGTGTTAAGCTGCTCTCCTTGGGGAGAGGTGCGCCACTGCTAAGGGAATACAGGGGAAACACTGCAGATGGAGGATGCTACCCAGGGACTTGCTTTGGCCTGACTTTTTTTTAAATGTCAATGTACTGCAGATGGAGGAAAGGAGACGAGCGGAGGAAATCACTGAAAACTATTGAGATGCACCCCCATAGCATGGCCTGTTTTTTTTCCCCCTCAAAGGATGATGAGGGCATCGGTGATATGGGACTCTGAGTAGGCATCATTTGGTCAGAGTTTAGTGCTGCAGCCACTCCACTGACTGGCACCTATGCTGTGTCAGCGAGAGGCTGCAGGCTATGCAGTCCCCCTTCGCCTGTCACCCTTATGGCTAGACTCTAAACTCTCCTTCCAGACCCATATCAAACATCTCCAATCGAAAATCAAATCAAGAGTCGGCTTTCTATTCCGCAACAAAGCCTCCTTCACTCACGCCGCCAAACTTACCCTAGTAAAACTGACTATCCTACCGATCCTCGACTTCGGCGACGTCATCTACAAAATTGCTTCCAACACTCTACTCAGCAAACTGGATGCAGTTTATCACAGTGCCATCCGTTTTGTCACTAAAGCACCTTATACCACCCACCACTGCGACTTGTATGCTCTAGTCGGCTGGCCCTCGCTACATATTCGTCGCCAGACCCACTGGCTCCAGGTCATCTACAAGTCCATGCTAGGTAAAGCTCCGCCTTATCTCAGTTCACTGGTTACGATGGCAACACCCATCCGTAGCACGCGCTCCAGTAGGTGTATCTCACTGATCATCCCTAAAGCCAACACCTCATTTGGCCGCCTTTCGTTCCAGTTCTCTGCTGCCTGTGACTGGAACGAATTGCAAAAATCGCTGAAGTTGGAGACTTTTATCTCCCTCACCAACTTCAAACATCTGCTATCTGAGCAGCTAACCGATCGCTGCAGCTGTACATAGTCTATTGGTAAATAGCCCACCCATTTTCACCTACCTCATCCCCATACTGTTTTTATTTATTTATTTTTATTTTTCTGCTCTTTTGCACACCAATATCTCTACCTGTACATAACCATCTGATCATTTATCACTCCAGTGTTAATCTGCATAATTGTAATTATTTGCCTACCTCATGCCTTTTGCACACAATGTATATATAGACTCCCCTTTTTTTCTACTGTGTTATTGACTTGTTAATTGTTTACTCCATGTGTAACTCTGTGTTGTCTGTTCACACTGCTATGCCTTATCTTGGCCAGGTCGCAGTTGCAAATGAGAACTTGTTCTCAACTAGCCTACCTGGTTAAATAAAGGTGAAATAAAAAATAAAAAATAAAAATATGACCCATTTCTGCCAGTCCAGTGGAGACTAGACACGTAATTAGTAAGGCAATGTGGTGTTTGCAAACATCAAAACAGTGACTCGCTCCTGCAGGTTCATGCACTGCAACATCCGTAGAGTACTAACCCTACCTCACACAGGAAGTGGCGCTGGTCCTGATCCAGGAACTTGTCCTCTCCTGTCTAGACTACTGTAACTCGCTGGTCTCCCCGCTTGTGCCATCAAACATTTTTATGTCGGCTCTGGGATTCGAGCCAGCAACCTTTCAGTGACTGGCCCAACACTCTTAACCACTAGGCTACCTGCCGCCCTGCAAACCCTTACAATTTATCCAGAGCGCTGTAGCCCGCCTGGTGTTCAACTTTCCCAAGTTACATGTCACCCAGATCCTCCGCACACTCCACTGGCTTCCAGTCGAAGTTCTCATCCACATCCACTGGATAAGGCTGCTTCCCTCCCTCCAGGCTCTGCTCAAACCCTCCACCCCAACCCGAGAACTCTGTCCTGCCACATCTGCTCTCTTGGCCCTCCCACCCCTACATGAGGGCAACTCCCTCTCAGCCAGGTCCAAGCTCTTCTCTGTTCCCTAATGGTGGAACACATTTTTTATTTATTTATTTATTTATTTATTTTTTTATTTAGCTAGGCAAGTCAGTTAAGAACAAATTCTTATTTACAATGATGGCCTAGGAACAGTGGGTTAACTGCCTTGTTCAGGGGCAGAACAACAGATTTTTACCTTGTCAGCTCGGGGATTTGATCCAGCAACCTTTCGGTAACTGGCCCAACGCTCTAACTACTAGGCTACCTGCCGCCCCAACAAGCTTCCCAATGACCTCCCTGCCCATCTTCTGAAAACATCTGAAACCCAACCTCTTCAAAGGGTATCTTAAATAATCCCACTTGACTATATATATATATTACATTTTTTTCCCCCCCTTACTTGCTCTGACTTTGCTGATGGCTTACTTGCTCTGATGTACTTACTATGACTGCGATACATGTGGTTCTCCCACCTAGCTATCTGAAGATGAATGCACTCTGGATAAGGTTGTCTGCTTAATGACTAAAATGTAAATGTGTGTTTTGCATCACTACAGTATTATCCCAGTCTCTTTTGTAATTTTGATTGACGTTAACTTAAATCCCCACGACAACCATTAGCGTCATGTAAGAGTGTCCGCCCCAGTGGCAGCTGTTTCCATATCTGGCGTGGCAAGAGGCAGCATCGCTTGCCAACTTTAGATGTGCAAGCTATCAGTTTGCAGGCTAACTAGAGCTCTGTTTTTTACGTCCCAAACCGTACATGATATTAATACACACACATCATACTTTTTACAAATGTGTGGTGATATAACTGCATATCATGTGAAATGTCTCCAAACATCATGCAATGCATTTTTCTCATTGTTAACCTCGTATAGATCGTCTTCATGCTAATAAGGAAAACAGCATGTGTAACTAAACACGTGATTATCTTCATTGACTACGCCCTGCAGACACACTGGATGAGGGTGTGTATGGAAGCAAAGTTGAAAGATCACTTAGTAAGGCTCCTGCTAGAAGTTTAACCCGAACCACATATTTGGGATCAGCTTTGCCTCCCTCACTCCTAACAGGACATGCAGTACAAGTCAAACATGTGGACACACCTCCTCATTCCAGGATTTTCCCTTATTTTTTACTATTTTTCTACATTGTAGAACAATAGTGAAGACATCAAAACTATGAAATCATGTAGTAACCAAGAAAAGTGTCAAACAAATCAAAATATATTTGATTTAATAGCCACCCTTTGCCTTGAAAGCTTTGCACACTTTTGGCATTCTCTCAACCAGCTTCATGAGGTAGTCACCTGGAATGCATTTCAATTAACAGGTGTGCCTTGTTAAAAGTTAATTTGTGGAATTTCTTTCCTTCTTAATCCATTTGAGCCAATCATTTGTGTTGTAACAAGGTATGGATGGTGTCCAGAAGATAGCCCTATTTGGTAAAAGACCTAGTCCATATTATGGCAAGAACAACTCAAATAAGCAAAGAGAAACAGTAATGATGGACAGTCGTAAGACATGAAGGTCAGTCAAAATGGAAAATGTCAAGTACTTTGAAAGTTTCTTCAAAGTGCAGTCACAAATACCATCAAGCGCTATGATGAAAGTGGCTCCCATGAAGAGCGCCACAGGAAAGGAAGACCCAGTTACACCTCTGCTGCAGAGGATAAGTTCATTAGAGTTACCAGCCTCAGAAATTGCAGCCCAAAAAAATGCTTCAGAGTTCAAGTAAGAGACACATCTCAACATCAACTGTTCAGAGGAGACTATGTAAATCAGGCCTTCATGGTTGAATACCTGCAAAGAAACCACTACTAAAGGACACCAATAAGAAGAGACTTGCTTGGGCTAAAAAAAAACACGAGCAATAGACCGTGGAAATCTGTCCTTTTTGAGTCCAAATTTGAGATTTTTGTTTCCAACCTCTGTGTCTTTGTGAGACGCAGAGTAGTTGGACGGATCATCTCCATGTGTGGTTCTCACCGTGAAGCATGGAGGAGGGGATGTGATGCTGTGGGGGCGCTTTGCTGGTGACACTGTCAGTGATTTATTTAGAATTCAAGGCACACTTAACCAGCTTGGCTACCACAGAACTCTGCAGCGATACGCCACCCCGTTTGCACTTAGTCCCACTATCATTTATTTTTCAACAGGACAATGACCCAAAACACACCTCCAGGCTGTGTAAGGGCTATTTGACCGAGAAGGAGAGTGATGGAGTGCTGAATCCGATGACCTGGCCTCCACAATCACCCGACCTCAACCCAATTGAGATGGTTTGGAATGAGTTGGACCGCAGAGTGAAGGAAAAGCAACCAACGAGTGCTCAGCATATGTTGGAAAAGCATTCCTTGTGAAGCTGGTTGAGAGAATGCCAATAGTGTGCAAAGCTGTCATCAAGGCAAAGGGTGGCTACTTTGAACAATCTAAAGTATATTGTTCTTTTCGTTTTATAAAAAAATATATATATATATATTTTTTTTTTTACATGATTCCGTGTCTTCACTATTCTACAAAGTAGAAAATAGTAAAAAAAATAAGCACCATTTGAGGTGTGTCCAAACTTTTGACTGGTACTGTATGTCAAACTAACCTTAAGTCAGTGTCTACTCCTCGGTCTGCCTTTGCCACAGTTAACAGTTTTTGGAGTATGGGTGATATTCCTAAACGTTACAGTTCAACTGTAATTAAAATCATTATGATTTTATAGCTTCTTGATTCTCAACTGGTATTCAAATTGCATGGATCTATTGCGGTGCAATTACGCTCTTAGACATTACTTTTTTGGTAAGAGTTGTAATTGGCAGTGCCAAAAGCTCCTCCATTTCCTAAGACCCAATCATGTCACGCTTTCTGTCCGTCCTCACTCCACTTCGCCCAGTGGCCCTGGCTCTGAACGAGAGAGGCAGAAGTATGAAGGAGCTCTGACAGAGGCTAATGAAACCCGATTTTTCAACTCTTCTCTCTCTTTCCCACTCCTCTGTCTCCCTCTCTGGGCACCTCCCTTTCACTCTCTCTCCTGGACCCTGAATGTGCCAGGAGTTCTCTCGTCTGAAAGGCCAACGAGAGTCCATTCACACCCTCACTAGTGAGGCAGGTCGGCTGGAGAAGGGCCAGAGTGAGAGCTGAACAATTTCTCTAAAAAGCCTCTAGTCACGACCCTCCCTTTTTATGCCTCCTTAAGTTTCCCCTGACAACGCCAGTTGGCTTTCCCCCAATAAATTATTCTGACAATCACCAATTTAGGGTAAAAACTAAGGGTATACTTACTATTAAAGCTGGGTGATATGGCCAAAATATCAGATCATGGTAGTTTTAGAATTTGATGGTATGATGGTTTTTGAGTAATAAATGTTGTTAATTAGTGCGTGACCCTAGGGGGGCAACACATACCCACTGAAAATCACTTAGAATGTATTTTCCCCCCCATTCTGATTTGTTTTACACTTCGATTCAACTATAACCAAAAATAATTTCCTGCATTTTAATACATTTCTGTGTTTACAGCACTCACTTGAGAATTTCCACGCTGCCACATAGGCCTGCATGATATGGGCAAAAAAAATCTAGCCCTTATTTATTTGTCTTTTACCTAATGTTGCAATTGCTTGATTTTAGATCAAATAGATCATAACACTTTGTTGAGCTGTTAGTATCATGGACATAAAATTATTAATTGAATTCTATATAATAGTGGGTACATTGAACACAGTGTTTTGACATGAAAATGCCAGGGCGTTATTGTGGACAGGGTAGGAACCACTGTTGGTTAGTGTTTCCTTGGGGACCCTATATAATCTTTGGCTGGATTAAATATTTATTAATGTATCCAACATTCATGCTATGCCTATTCCTCTTTGATTTAGATGATACTGTTGCTCAAACATGCTAATTTAGGCTATAACATCACTGGTATCAGGCTGTATAGCTAGCTACTTTGCTCTGACTCAGCTGGCTAGCTGGCGTCGTGTCTGGACTCATTAAATGTGAAGACTTATTTATATCAACTCAGTTCTCTGTTTAATTATGTGTTTAAACTAATAATGTAAACATTATTAGTAAGTTGGGGCACCACGGAAAATGTTTGAGATTACAAAGTTGATATTTTTCCAAATATAACTCTTCAGTGATTTTTAATATCTGATCAATTAAGTCTTCTATTAATTTAATTATTACGTCCTCATTGCTGAACGTCGCAAACCCTTGTATATTGCTGATTCATTATGGAAACTAGCGTTCGTGCCGATATCCAAATTGGTTTAATTGATTTATTTACTAACTAATAATCACACAATTACATAAACAGATATTGGTTACTACTAACAATGATAGAAAAGTCCCTAGTGGACTAAGCCAATATGATGGCTTGGTAGACAAAGGAAAGGGGTGGGGACTGAGAGAGAGCGGGAAAGACTAAATGGATTCCCTACACACAGACTGTAATTATATTAATTGAAATGCTAATCCTTTGCACATAAACTGCCGTTCATTCGAGAATAATCGCAACGTGCATATTTACGCCCGTATGTTGTCTTCTCTGTTGGAATCCTCGATCGTCCTGTGGAGTTCATTAGAGTCTCTGGTTAACTTTCCCGGAAGTCACAATGTATTTCGTGGTTAGAATGCATACTTCAGAGTACCATTCAGAAATATTCTCATAGAATAGATGCTTCGGCGGTTGTCGGCGTTCTCGTACTAGACTTGCGTAACTTCTGGCTGCAGACTAGTAATTATACGTGTAAGATTTTCTCTTATTCTGTAGTGATCGATAGTCTCAGAGTTGAACCCTTTCCAGCCATTCCAACGTGCGAACTCCGTCCCGGGGTTCTCTGACTTAATGTATATTTTGTAGGATGGTGTTTTTATATTCGTGGAAGAAGGGGAGGTTCTATGATGCCTAATGTGATGTCTGGGTTCATGCGGGTGTGAGCTTTTATATGAAAACCTTCTAAATGGGAGTATGGATTAACATCACATTACATATTTTCACAAATAGCTTCATGTTTAATCACGTACGTTACACAATATTTAGATGTAAACCTGACAGCTGGGAAATGTACACTTTTAAGAGATACAGTTGTGTGTGTTTCCTGTCATGAGATCACCAAATTAAACACTACTCGTCATGACTGTCCACGGATCATTCCCACATTCTCAAAAGTATAAATATTGTTTAGTTCTCCCATTTTGGGGATTAGGAGTTATGAACTAAGAAGCGCTTTGTTCTGGTTGACACTCTCCCTCAATACTGCATGGCAGTTTCTACCAGGTATTTATGACCTGTCATAAAACTGTAGAAAGAGAGAGGGGGGGCTGCTCAGATCCTCCCCCCAGGGCATGTCATGACACTAGCTAGCTAATAAATGTACTAACTAGCGATTAAGCATGCATTAGCGGCTAACACGATTTAGCCTAACTAAAAAAAGAAACTAATTGTTTGCAGAAACAAACTAATATTGTTATTATAACCCTTGTGGATTTATTTTAAGTAGCAAAGTGTAAACATCGTCATCGACGTTTTTGCATGTGCTGCATTGACCATGCAGACTGAACTCAAGTGTCTCGTAGTCGAGGAACAACAAATGCGCTCCGTGAGTGTCAGGGGGCGTGGCTAGTTCTGTGTTGAAAGGGGCATTGAGAGAGATGACTCAAGTAGCGGTGTAAACTATAAAAATGGACGTTACACACGGCATATCACATTTGAACAAACATTCATAAACATTCAAATACCGTTATAGAAGGTAAAGTAAAAACCTAAACCGGTCTGTGCATCAATACTCGTGTGTGTGTGTGTGTGTGTGTGTGTGTGGTAAAATACAGTATACCGCCCAGCCCTATCGACTTACTATTCTGCGCTCCAGTTTTCATTTTGGAGATCCTTCAGAAGCTTAGAGAACGACTGATTTTGATGAACGCTTAACATTTTTGCACCGATTGTCTGAAAAAGCTTGGGATAATGGATAAGTTTTGTTCTAGTAGTTCTCGGAGGCTATACTGAGATCTGGTCTGAATGGATGCTCTGCAATAACATTTTCATTGTTGATGCCCTTGCAACTTTCAAGTTTCTCACACAGGCTGACGTGAACCTTGCTTGTTTTAACATGTGTACAGCAGGCCATAGCCTTTTGAATCTTTGGTACCCCTGTCAGACATTACTCTCTTGCTGCAGATCCCTTGCGAATCACCACCTAAAAACCACCTGTTTTGAACTCGCCAGTGTTTGAAATCCACCATATTTACAATCGGAGCCTGTGGGGCTTTGACCTTTTCCGAAAGTACCTTTGACCTTTTTTATCAGAGCTAAGAGGCCGGCTTTGAAACTCAATGGGCTTGTGCTTCTTCCTCGACTGCCTTCCTGTCTACACTGTGATGGGACGTGATGTTTCCCAAATCTCGGCAGTGCTTGTTTGTGACATCCAGAGCGAGTTCCTCTTGGGGACAGGTGACTTTGTAGAGTGTGCCATGACGGAGCAGGGTTCCTCTTAGGGGACAGCTGACTGAGTAGAGTGTGCCATGACGGAGCAGTGTTCCTCTTAGGGGACAGCTGACTGAGTAGAGGACAAAGGTGGTGCAAAAGGACATCATCTGAAATGGTCCACCCACACAGACAGCGGGGTGAAGAAGGCGCAACAGTGCCTCTTCAACCTCAGGAGTCTGAAGAAATTTGGCTTGTCACCTAAAACCCTCACAAACCTTTACAGATGCACAATCGAGAGCATCCTGTCGTGCTGTATCACCAGCTGGTACGGCAACTGCTCTGCCCACAACCGTAAGGCTCTCCAGAGGGTAGTGAGGTCTGCACAACTCATCACCGGGGGCAAACTACCTGCCCTCCAGGACACCGACACCACCCGATGTCACAGGAAGACCATAAAGATCATCAAGGACAACAACCACCCGAGCTACTGCCTGTTCACACCGCTACCATCCAGAAGGCGAGGTCAGTACGGGTGCATCAAAGTTGGGACTGAGAGATAGAAGCTGTTTTTCAATCTCCAGGCCATCAGACAGCTAAACAGCAGTCACTAACTCAGAGGATGCTGCCTACATTGAGACCCAATCACTGGCCACTTGAATAAATGGATCGCTAGTAGAGGTCAACCGATTAATCGGAATGGCCGATTTAATTAGGGCCGATTTTCAAGTTTTCATAACCATAAACATCAATGAACCATAAACATCAATGCCTTTCTTAAAATCAATACACAGAAGTATATATTTTTAAACCTGCATATTTAGCTAAAAGAAATCCAGATTAGCAGGCAATATTAACCAGGTGAAATTGTGTCACTTCTCTTGCGTTCATTGCACGCAGAGTCAGTGTATATGCAACAGTTTGGGGCGCCTGGCTCTTTGCAAACTAATTTCCCAGAATTTTACGTAATTATAACGTAACATTTGAAGGTTGTGCAATGTAACAGGCATATTTAGAATCATGGGTGCCACCCGTTAGATAAAATACGGAACGGAGTAAACGTTTTGTTTTCGAGGTGATAGTTTCCAGATTTGACCTAAGGCTCATATTGCTGTGTGTTTATTATAGTTAAGTCTATGATTTGATATTTGATAGAGCAGTCTGACTGAGGGGTGGTAGGCAGCAGCAGGCTCGTAATAGTCAAAGGTATATGGTTTAGAGAGAAATAGTTGACGCGTCATAATTCCTGTAATAACTTGCGGCTGAACTTGAAAGGGGTTCCTTCATTATTTTACCGTTCATGTCTTCCATAGAGAATGTCTTGATCTACTTCAAATCAGGTCTGTGTTTCGTGCAGGCTTAAACCGCCTCTGTTCATGTCTTCCATAGAGAATGTCTTGATCTACTTCAAATAAGGTCTGTGTTTCGTGCTTAAACCGCCTCTGTTCATGTCTTCCATAGAGGATGTCTTGATCTACTTCAAATAAGGTCTGTGTTTCGTGCAGGTTAGGGTTCAGGCTTAAACCGCCTCTGTTCATGTCTTCCATAGAGAATGTCTTGATCTACTTCCAATCAGGTCTGTGTTTCGTGCAGGCTTAAACCACCTCTGTTCATGTCTTCCATAGAGAATGTCTTGATCTACTTCAAATAAGGTCTGTGTTTCGTGCTTAAACCGCCTCTGTTCATGTCTTCCATAGAGGATGTCTTGATCTACTTCAAATAAGGTCTGTGTTTCGTGCAGGTTAGGGTTCAGGCTTAAACCGCCTCTGTTCATGTCTTCCATAGAGAATGTCTTGATCTACTTCAAATCAGGTCTGTGTTTCGTGCAGGCTTAAACTGCCTCTGTTCATGTCTTCCATAGAGAATGTCTTGATCTACTTCAGATAAGGTCTGTGTTTCGTTCAGGCTTAAACCGCCTCTGTTCATGTCTTCCATAGAGAATGTCTTGATCTACTTCCAATAAGGTCTGTGTTTCATTCAGGATTAAACCGCCTCTGTTCATGTCTTCCATAGAGAATGTCTTGATCTACTTCAGATAAGGTCTGTGTTTTCGTTCAGGCTTAAACCGCCTCTGTGTTTTGATACCCGTGTAAATCTCACTTTGTCAACGTATTTTCATAAATTCACTCTACAAAAAATATGATCTTCGCTTATATTTAGCCAATATTGATCAGAGTTACCTTGTCCTATGGATATCTACACAGTTATAAAATTGGCAAGGTGGTGTAAGCCTACACGGAACACAGACCTGATTTTAAGTGAATCTAAAAATATCCTATGGAATGAATGAATGAATGAATGAAGGAAGCGCTTTTCAGATTTTGCTAGAAGGTGTCATGGGAATTATGACTTGCACTTTGGTAGTCAATTCTTACCATGTCCATTATTAAAATAGGATTTCCTGCATATAGAAATTAGTTTTTGTTTTCAACATTCATCACAGGCAACTTAAACTCTATTTTTATTCAAACAGTTGAGAGTATTTGTCTCATAAGCAGACTCTTCAGTATCATTGTCACTTCAGAGCTGTGAGTGTGTTTTACAGATGGCAGGGAAAAGCAGAGCACCAGTGTGGGACTATTACATGGAATTGGCACCAGGGAAAGCAAGGTGTCTTAGTTGTGATAAAGATGTAAGCATGGTGTCAGCAACGGCTAAATCAAAAAATACCACCAACCTGTGGAATCGCCTTAATTAAGAACACCCATCCAAAAGCCCATAATATGTAGTATATTAAGTTAAAATAAGTGTTCATTGTTCATTCAGTATTGTTGCAATTGTCATTATTACAAAAATGCATATATATATATATATATATATATATATATATATATGCATTTTTGTAATAATGACAATATTTGATATATACTTTAAATAATGGCACTTTAAATAATGTTTACAAATCTTATATTACTCATATCGTATGTGTATACTGTATTTTATACCATCTATTGCACCTTGTCTATGCCGCTCGGCCATCACTCATCATATATTTAAATATACATATCCTCATTCACCCCTTTTTTTTTTAGATGTGTGTATTAGGTAGTTGTTGGGGAACTGTCAGATTACTTGTTAGATATTACTGCACTGTCAGAACCAGAAGCACAAGCGTTTCGCTACACACATGGTTAGCAGATGTTTGTGTGACCAATAAAATTAGATTTCTCCTCTTATATTAATCTGTCTTCAGTACAACAAAAATCCCTGAGAATGTTAACAATGATTGCCTTGGTGTGCATCGCACAAAGAGCTGCAGCTGCCTATGGTTCCTCCAGGGGTAAAATAACAATCTGAAAACCCAGAAATTATTTTCATCACAGGTCTGCGCATGTAGTCAAAGGGATTTGACTCTGCAGTCTGCGCATATATTAGCTCCTTTACAATGTTATTTTGTTTTCATATTGAACGGTGAGGCTAAAACGTATCATCGTGCTGCCGAGGTGGCCAGAGGACAATTTCCCCCCCCCCCTCCCCCCCAGGTAGACTTGGAAGGTCAAAGATCAAATGACGAATGATTCTGCATCAGTCTGAATACAAAAGGTCTTGCTCTGAAGATGGCGTCACAAAAGGAGAACGTGAATGGAGAGGGATTGATCTGGTGTTAAGAGCTGGACATATTGGCTGGGTGGAGCATAGCATGTTTAAACAACTAACAATGGTGCATACGTAGGCTACAAGATCAACAACGTGCATCCTCATCCTACACAAGTTGGCTGTGCCTCAGTCTCTTTACAGCGGTTTCTCTCTGGGGGTTTGCATTGACAGATGAAGACTGACTCGTCTATTAGCAGGGACAGTCGTCACCTCCAAGGCAAAATGGTTCAGTAGAAGCCCCCCCCCCCCCCCCCCCCCCTCCCCGCTGGGGCGGGCACATGAAACATTAGATCGTCACCCACTTATTCCCTGCTGCTAACGGCCTCCAACTGTGTGTGTGAAGTGGTACTGGCTAGTTCTTTTCTTGCAGTTTGGACTACACCACACCAGCCGTTTAGCTGGTGTTTGTGTTCATATTAATGCTAAAGTTTACTAAAGGTTCAGGAAATGCTTCCCATCTTGCTATCTTAGGTCTGACAAGAGGGATGGCTGCACCTTCTCTCCACCTGATCAAATGGATATATGACATCAGAGAAGCTTTAGGGGAAAAGTCTGCCCCCCCCCCCCTCCTCCACCCACAATTTTATTTTTAAACTTGCTCTTGGATATTCCTGCGTCATGACGTGGTCCGTGTGGTGCTGGCTCATGCAGACTCCGAACAAATTGCGAGTCCTGGAAGATTCCAATTGGATGACCTGAATGGGAAAAGGTTAATTCCAATTCCTGTTAGTTCTTTGGCTCCTGGCAATGTGGCATGTCAGTAATAGCGATGGATGATGATACAATTACTATAGCAACAAGTGGTTGGAACTGAATTATTATTATTTATTTTTTTATGATCGTTCTAGAATCATAATTTAGCAAAATAAAGTTCAAATCCCAAAGTCACTGTTTTAATCGTTCCTTTTTTAAATCTTTAAAAAAATGTTTAAAAAACACTATCTCGACATTAAATGATTTCACTAATCAGTGGTGATAGAGCAGCTTGCTATGGAGCGGGCAAGCTATTTGCATGCATTGCAAAGACTAGTGTAGGGCGTGAGATGCAACTGAAATTTTGTAGGTCAGGAGAGAGCGAGAGGGTGGAGGAGACTTGGCTTGAAGCGCAGGGCATCTTTGTTATGACTTGCGTTATCTGAATTAGGCCCACAGAATTATACCTATGGAGGAACATTGAATGTCTGAACTTCAGTTGGCTTAACGTTGGACCACCTAGCTAGCTAGCTAATGTCGTGTCTCTGACTATGATTACATTATGACATGCTATTTTATCAAATCGATTACCTACTGTTTAATAGATTACGTTGTTGAATTAAACCATTAATAACCTGAGGCACCACGGAAACAGGAATTTATATATAGAGCGGTTATCTCCCGAATCCACTCTGAAGATCTTTAATATCGATAGCAGTTAATTATTATTCGGCACTTTATTAGTCTCATTCTGCTGGTCGTAAAGTACTTGGTTATCTGCACAAACCCTGGCTAATGAGTTGAATCAGCAATACACATTAGCTTAATTATTTATAACTAAATACCTAAATAATCACACAGAATTACATATACATCAATTACTAATCATGTCATGAAAAGCCCCTAGTGGGCTAACCCAATATGACGGCGAGTTACACAAAGGAAGGGGGTTGGGCTTGACCGGGAAGACTGAAGGACAAAGGGATTGGGTCTCTATCGGACCTTGAGAATTTATGCTACCGTAAATACAGAATCTTATCCAGCCGAGATCGCCATTGTCCTTTTGAATAATCTTTCTGGTCTTTTTGTTGTAGAAGCGGGTACGTTGAAGTACCCTCAGTTCTTAGGAGATTCTCTCCTCGTCTTAGGCTACGTTCTCAACTGCAGCTGATAACTAGACGTCTAGGATGTATCACTTCTTCTTTAGTGAATAATAGTTCAAAGTTGATACCATAATCCGCTCGCGATGTATTCTGGCTGGTCTAGTCGATTCACCATTCCAGCGTGGTGATCGTCACCTCCACGTTGAAATTCACCCGTATTTTTAAACGTTAGGACTGGAGTCCTAACACTTCTGGAACTAAGGTTGACTTCCATCAACAGGCTTTTGCACTGGGGGAGAGGAGTGTCAAATCAAATTTTATTTGTCACATACACATGGTTAGCAGATGTTAATGCGAGTGTAGCGAAATGCTTGTGCTTCTAGTTCCGACAATGCAGTAATAACCAACAAGTAATCTAACTAACAATTCCAAAACTACTGTCTTGTACACAGTGTAAGGGGATAAAGAATATGTACATAAGGATATATGAATGAGTGATGGTACAGAGCAGCATAGGCAAGATACAGTAGATGGTATCGAGTACAGTATATGAGATGAGTATGTAAACAAAGTGGCATAGTTAAAGTGGCTAGTGAAACATGTATTACATAAGGATACAGTCGATGATATAGAGTACAGTATATACGTATGCATATGAGATGAATAATGTAGGGTAAGTAACATTATATAAGGTAGCATTGTTTAAAGTGGCTAGTGATATATTTACATCATTTCCCATTATTAAAGTGGCTGGAGTTGAGTCAGTGTCAGTGTGTTGGCGACAGCCACTCAATGTTAGTGGTGGCTGTTTAACAGTCTGATGGCCTTGAGATAGAAGCTGTTTTTCAGTCTCTCGGTCCCAGCTTTGATGCACCTGTACTGACCTCGCCTTCTGGATGATAGCGGGGTGAACAGGCAGTGGCTCGGGTGGTTGATGTCCTTGATGATCTTTATGGCCTTCCTGTGACATCGGGTGGTGTAGGTGTCCTGGAGGGCAGGTAGTTTGCCCCCGGTGATGCGTTGTGCAGACCTCACTACCCTCTGGAGAGCCTTACGGTTGAGGGCGGAGCAGTTGCCGTACCAGGCGGTGATACAGCCCGCCAGGATGCTCTCGATTGTGCATCTGTAGAAGTTTGTGAGTGCTTTTGGTGACAAGCCAAATTTCTTCAGCCTCCTGAGGTTGAAGAGGCGCTGCTGCGCCTTCTTCACAATGCTGTCTGTGTGAGTGGACCAATTCAGTTTGTCTGTGATGTGTATGCCGAGGAACTTAAAATTTGCTACCCTCTCCACTACTGTTCCTTCGATGTGGATAGGGGGGTGTTCCCTCTGCTGTTTCCTGAAGTCCACAATCATCTCCTTAGTTTTGTTGATGTTGAGTGTGAGGTTATTTTCAGAATCTTTCAGAGTGTGTTTCATAGTTCTCAACCAATGTCTGTTCATTTGGGCGTGGCCACTGAGTGAGCATAAGTTTACTTATGAAAATAATTCTAATTTAGAAGCTAAAATCACATTTCATCTTCACACAGTTTCATATTTAAATTACACAACAATTCCATGTGAATGTGTAGACTTTCCAAGATACAATTTGTTGTGCTATCGTCAGAAATAATATCCCAGACAACAACTGATCTGAGATCATATTCTTTATGTACCAATGGACACTTTCAACTGGTTGACAAAGGGAAATATTGTTCCATTCTCTAACCTTTTGATGTGACCATACTCTCTATGTTAACAAAGGGCTTTCCAAGAGTCTATTCTGCTATTATGTAGTGTGGAGAGAAAAGGGGGGAAAGGTATTTATGGGGGGGGTCATAAACCTCACCCAACAGGGTAAAGTCATGACGACTAACAAGCACCTGTGTCCAGAGCGGCACAGTTAATAAATCCAAAGTGAAACGTGATAATTATAGTATCCTTAACTAGCCTTGAAAGATCGACCCCCCCCCGCCTCTACTTATTTTACTGGTTTGGGAATCACTGACACCGCTCCCCGGTTAGAGGGGAATAAGGCAATCCAAGAGTTGAAACGCACACAGGAACTGTATTTACACACACAGAGGAAGATTAACATGGGGATGAAAGTGGACAAGGTAGTGGACTGATAGTGGTTCTGTAGGAAGAAACTGAATATATATATATATATACACACACACTGTACATACAATCTGACGAGCAGTACTAACAGTCATCAAGGACTGTATAAATGACATAATCACTGAACATTTTTACAGGTTACAAGCTATACTGAGTCAGCATACATAATACAACAACAATGAACTATTAAGAACAAATGTGTGTGTGTGTGTGTACATATAAATGTCACACATCTCACTTTGGGCATGCACACCATCCCACAAGCCCAGATATGATCTCTTCCGCTGCCTGAAGGAGACTAACAGTGTTGTGGGACCTGTATAGTCAAGAGGATGGGCAGGATGTCCGGGCCCCTAGTAACATCCCTATCACACAGGTCAGAGATTGAGAGGCAGGTTTATGGTACCCCCTCGACTCTCAGGCGCCAGACGTGGGTTTATGGGGAGTGGAGTGTGCAGCTCAGGATTGTGAGGTGCTGGTAACAGTCAGCAGAATTCAAATAACACACCTTTTTGTAATGAATAAGTCCAATGTGAAATGTGATAACTATAGTTTTCTCAACTAGCATTGAAAAGGTTAATCCATTCTTCTCCAATGAAAAATCACTCTCTCTAATTTCTGAATCACGTTTGTAACGTCACTAGGCTAATAGTAGCGTCACTAGGCTGCTAGTCGCGTCATGCTAGTAGCGTCACTAGGCTGCTAGCCGCGTCATGCTAGTAGCGTCACTAGGCTGCTAGCCGCGTCATGCTAGTAGCGTCACTAGGCTGCTAGCCGCGTCATGCTAGTAGCGTCACTAGGCTGCTAGCCACGTCATGCTAGTAGCGTCACTAGGCTTGGGGGGTTTGGGGCAGATTGCCTTGCGAAGATGTCCAGCTGGCAGGCAGGCAGACACTGGAATAAGTTTTAGTGACAGTGAGGGCTTTGCATAAGCACTTTTTTTTGTGGGACTGGGGGAAAAAAATGGCTGGAACCTAATAACGTTGTTAACCGTTTCCTATGCTTTTAAAATAACGGTTCTGTTCCGGAACAGCATAGATGACTTTCGTTCTGATTCTGTTCCTTGGAAAAAAAAAAAAAAAAGTCTTCATTTTATGTTTTTGGGTTCTGTTCCCTGAACGGGTTCCAACCCCTCATAGGTACTGACCTTCAACAATTTAGATGCACTCCAAAGCCTTAATATTCCATTTGCTTTAGCATCTTGTTTGATGCCGACGCGTATTAATAAATATCCAGTGCACTCAATGTCCCCTCCCTGGGCCCATGGTTGACCACTCTTCCCTGCCCGTTTTATTTAGTGAATGCTGTTTTCTCCGGGCAACCATCAAACGGCACTCTGTAATCCACGCAGCCTGCCTGAAATTCTGAGCTGCGAGCTGTTGCCATGACAACGCCTGCAGAGCCAAGAGGGGTGCGTTTGTGAGCAGTGGGAGGGGGACGAGCAGTAACACCTGGCCCAGTTGTCTTCCAGCGAGGAATGGGGTTTTGACTTGATTGTTTACCTGTGACTGCCTTTTCGGGTACATCTTCACTTAGTTCTACTTGTGAGCTGAAAACCAATTGTTTGCCTCATAAATGTTTAGTATCACATGGTCCTCTATATTCTTTCACCCCTCAACAGTTTTCTGGTTCCACATTCATCTTAAATCTTTACCCACGATGACAATTCAATGAACAACTCCACATTATAATCTGTGATCCCATTTCGGCCACCAACGGGAACTTTGTCAATTCAGGTTGCAGTATGCTAACTCAGTCACTCGACAAATGTGCTTGCAGCAGCAGCTACCGAATCAGTCTCACTACAGCTGCTACCGAATCAGTCTCACTACAGCTGCTGCCGAATCAGTCTCACTACAGCTGCTGCCGAATCAGTCTCACTACAGCTGCTACCGAATCAGTCTCACTACAGCTGCTGCCGAATCAGTCTCACTACAGCTGCTGCCGAATCAGTCTCACTACAGCTGCTGCCGAATCAGTCTCACTACAGCTGCTGCCGAATCAGTCTCACTACAGCTGCTGCCGAATCAGTCTCACTACAGCTGCTGCCGAATCAGTCTCACTACAGCTGCTGCCGAATCAGTCTCACTACAGCTGCTGCCGAATCAGTCTCACTACAGCTGCTGCCGAATCAGTCTCACTACAGCTGCTGCCGAATCAGTCTCACTACAGCTGCTGCCGAATCAGTCTCACTACAGCTGCTGCCGAATCAGTCTCACTACAGCTGCTGCCGAATCAGTCTCACTACAGCTGCTGCCGAATCAGTCTCACTACAGCTGCTGCCGAATCAGTCTCACTACAGCTGCTGCCGAATCAGTCTCACTACAGCTGCTGCCGAATCAGTCTCACTACAGCTGCTGCCGAATCAGTCTCACTACAGCTGCTGCCGAATCAGTCTCACTACAGCTGCTGCCGAATCAGTCTCACTACAGCTGCTGCCGAATCAGTCTCACTACAGCTGCTGCCGAATCAGTCTCACTACAGCTGCTGCCGAATCAGTCTCACTACAGCTGCTGCCGAATCAGTCTCACTACAGCTGCTGCCGAATCAGTCTCACTACAGCTGCTGCCGAATCAGTCTCACTACAGCTGCTGCCGAATCAGTCTCACTACAGCTGCTGCCGAATCAGTCTCACTACAGCTGCTGCCGAATCAGTCTCACTACAGCTGCTGCCGAATCAGTCTCTATTAAGATGGACAGCGTGTGTACTGTATTGCCTTGCAGATTTAATTGTTTACTGAAATGATTGTCAAGCCAGACTTCATAGCAGACTTCATTTTTTTTTATATAACATAGCTACAGTATTTCACTTTTTATTGTGTATAGTATTGCTTACTAGGTGTGTCCAATCAATTTTGTAACCACTCCCTCTTCTAATTAGGGCTAATTGGAAAAGCTGTTCAAAAGGGGACATTGTACTATTTCTTGGTACTCCCTGAGGAAGGCCATGCAGCCGAAACGAGTCGGATTTTTAAAACTTTCTATTCAACATGCCATACAAATAAGGGCATTTAAAATCATTATGAAGAGTGCCTTGGTCCTTCTTTTCCAGACTTCATAGTACTCTGAATAATCTAAACATCCAACCATCCCAACAGACTGTCTATAGACTGTGCAGTTTGATTTACAGTGGGGTCTGAAATTGACACCCTTGATAAAGTTGAGCAAAAATGACTGTATAAAATAAATTCCCCCTTTTTGTCTTTTTTTTTTTGCATACCATATAGCTCAGTTTTTGAATTGTTCTTTCATACTAATACAATTGCTCAAAGTAAAAAAAAAAAGTTTAACAAGTGTTTTTTTTTCTCTCCTGTTTTCAATGCCTCAGTGCCAGTGCTACTGGCACTGAGCCTTTCTGTATTTTGAGTTGTAGAACACATTCATCCATACAGAATCTCTCCGGATCCTTGATATTCCTTGTCTGCGCTGAATTATGATCGAAGAGAATTGTCTTGGTAGATAATGCGGTCAGCATTTGATTGTGAGGAATTTTAAGTCAGGTGAACAAAAGGACTTGAGTTCCTGTATGTTGTTAAGATCACACCACGTCTCGTTAAGGCATACACCCCCGCCCTTCTTCTTACCAGAGAGATGCTTGTTTCTGTCGGCGCGATGCGTGAAGAAACCAGGTGGCTGTACCAACTCCGATAGCGTGTCTCGAGTGAGCCATGTTTCTGTGAAACAAAGAACGTTCATCTCTGATGTCTCTCTGGAAGGCAACGCTTGCTCGGATTTCGTCTACCTTGTTGTCAAGAGACTGGACATTGGCGAGTAGCATGCTTGGGTGGACGATGTGCCCGTCTACGGCGCCTGACCAGAAGACCGCTCCTTCTGCGGCGCCGTTGTTTTGGGTTGCCGGCTGGGATCCGATCCATTGTCCTGGTTGGTGGGCTAAACGGAGGATCTGCTTCGGGAAAGTCGTATTCCTGGTCGTAATGTTGGTGAGTTGACGCTGCTCTTACATCCAATAGTTCCTCCCGACTGTATGTAACAAAACCTAATATTTCCTGGGGTAACAATGTAAGAAATAACAAAATACTGCATAGTTTCCTAGGAACGCGAAGCGAGGCGGCCATCTCTGTCGGCACCAGATTGTGTATATCCCCCCCCCCCGCCCAAGCAGACACATCGACGGCCCTAAACGAACTTTATCTACTATGTAAACTGGAAACCCCATATCCCCTGGGTCTCGACCCCGCCATGTGCAACTGGGTCCTGGACTTCCTCACGGGCCGCCCCCTGGTGGTGAGGGTAGGTAACATCTCCACCCCGCTGATCCTCAACACTGGGGCCCCACAAGGGTGCGTTCTCAGCCCTCTCCTGTACTCCCTGTTCACCCATGACTGCGTGGCAATGCATGCATCCAACTCAATCATCAAGTTTGCAGACCACACTACAGTGGTAGGCTTGATTACCAACAACGACGAGACGGCCTACAGGGAGGAGTTGAGGGCCCTTGGAGTGTGGTGTCAGGAAAATAACCTGACACTCAGAAGCACAAGCATTTCGCTACACTCGCATTAACATCTGCTATCCATGTGTATGTGACAAATAAAATTTGATTTGATTTGGACTGCCCTCTTCAATTCAAACCACAGGTCCGGGTGACTGAGAGAGCCATTTCTTTGTCGATTTTTCTTTGTATTTTTTATGTGTGTTTGGGGTTATTGTCTTGGTGGAAGATTCACTTGCGGCCAAGTTTCATCCTCCTGGCAGAGGCAGGCTAAAATAACCTGTTATTTGGTCAAGTTCATGATGCCATTTAAAGGGCCCCAGGACCAGTGGAAGCAAAATTGTTTGATAACGTCAAAGGTCCACCACCATATTTTACAGTAGGTATGGGGTTATTGTCTTGGTGGAAGGGGTATGGGGTTATTGTCTTGGTGGAAGGGGTATGGGGTTATTGTCTTGGTGGAAGGGGTATGGGGTTATTGTCTTGGTGGAAGGGGTATGGGGTTATTGTCTTGGTGGAAGGGGTATGGGGTTATTGTCTTGGTGGAAGGGGTATGGGGTTATAGTCTTGGTGGAAGGGGTATGGGGTTATTGTCTTGGTGGAAGGGGTATGGGGTTATTGTCTTGGTGGAAGGGGTATGGGGTTATTGTCTTGGTGGAAGGGGTATGGGGTTATTGTCTTGGTGGAAGGGGTATGGGGTTATTGTCTTGGTGGAAGGGGTATGGGGTTATTGTCTTGGTGGAAGGGGTATGGGGTTATTTTCTGCTCATGCATTGTCATTTGGACACCAAACCCACCACCCGTGTGCATGGCCAAAACACCAATCTAACGGTTAAGGTTTGAATTTGGGGCGGGGGGGGGAAGCTGATCCTAGATCTGTACTTAGTGGAAATGTTCACCTCGGACCGTAGAGCGGGACTTCCAACAGCAGAGCTATTGATTCAGAACTAACTGCGAGCAGTTTGAGCCTCATTCTCTCTCCAGGCTACAACGTGTGTGTGTGTGTGTGTGTGTGTGTGTGGTAATGTAGTCTAAAAGCTGGGGCACTACGATCCAGAGGCTCCGGTGGTTTGCGGGGTCCAAACCGATGCTCTGTAGCACATTGCCGTGCGCCTCCCAAATGTTTTAACAATGCGGAGGGCTCCGTATAGCTCCGCATTGACATGATTGGTTGCCGGTAGGTGGGGGCGGGAGGTACTGTACACAAACATACTTCCTTGATGACAGCTCTGCTCTCCGCAAAGCACAATAATTATGAACGCCCTGACTTCTGCGGAGGGCCGTTTCACAGTAAATGCTGTACAGCCACTGCAGACGTCGGACTGACCATGCAAATCCTTCAAGTGTTCTCATCACTTAAAGGTCATGGGGGTTAATGGGATACAGTGTATGTGGGGGGGGGGGGGGGGGGGATTCGGCAGAGTCATTTGGTGGAGATGATCAACAGATACTGCACTGACATCGGAGTGTTAATTGTTTCAGAACATGTATTTATTTTAACGTTTTTAAGAACAAACATCCATTTGTCCTGGATGACTTACGATTACAGGAGGGCAATAAGGGCAAATCCCTCGTCTCGTAACATTCTGGCACACTTTCACTCCTCTCTATTCAACCCATGTGTTATTCCTCTCCTAGTTTAATCTCCCTTGCCCTGTATGTCCTTCTCTTCCCCCCTCTTCTTCTCCTTCTCTAGTGAAAGCTGCTGCTGCTGTCTCCTTGCTCTGTGTGTTTGTACATGGCAGTCTGACCACTGCTCTGTCTAGTACATCCTCCTGGCTGTCTAGCAATCACGCCCTCGATCTCATCACACATTCACTGTGCGCTTGGCACTCCCTCTTCTCTCTTCATCCTCTCCTCTCTCTAACCTCTCTTCGCCCCTCCTGTTTTCCTCTAGGGGCTGTTTTTGAAGGTTCTGGCTGACGTCCAATTGAACCAGAGAGGAGCATTTCAGTCAGGCCCAGCCTTGCTCTCGCTCGCTCTCTCTCTCTCCCTCTCTCTCCGTGTCTCTCTAACCTCTCTCTCTCTCCCTCTCCGTGTCTCTCTAACCTCTCTCTCTCTCTCTCTCCCTCTCCCTCTCTCTCCGTGTCTCTCTAACCTCTCTCTCTCTCTCCCTCTCTCCCTCTCTCTCTCTCTCTAACCTCTCTCTCTCTCTCTCCCCCTCTCCCTCTCTCTCCGTGTCTCTCTAACCTCTCTCTCTCCCTCTCCCTCTCTCTCAGTGTCTCTCTAACCTCTCTGTCTCTGTCTGCTTTAGTAGTAATCCCTCCCTGTTCTCCCCGCCACTCCACAACCACCCCTGACATATATTGAATAGTTAAAGGCAGTCATGTGAGTGCTGCTGGTCATCTGCTCTCTGTTTCTGTCTAACTGGGTGCTCTGTCTAACTGGGCGGTCGTGTGTTGCTGGATGCCTAAGGCCAGGGTGCACAGAATCCAAGTGTGTGTGACTGTTTCTGTTTGGATGTGTGTCTTTATGGTTGACTGTGTGTATGTGGCTAGCAGTTTGTCTGCAGAGAGCGAGACAGAGCAATGGGTTTCTGTCTTTATGGTTGACTGTGTGTATGTGGCTAGCAGTTTGTCTGCAGAGAGCCAGACAGAGCAATGGGTTTCTGTCTTTATGGTTGACTGTGTGTATGTGGCTAGCAGTTTGTCTGCAGAGAGCGAGACAGAGCAAAAGGGTTTCTGAGACGGAGCAAAAGGGTTTCTGAGACGGAGCAAAAGGGTTTCTGAGACAGAGCAAAAGGGTTTCTGAGACGGATCAGCATTTGTTCATCTTTTGAGTCTCTCCACATAATCCATTTTGTCTGACCCGGCTTCCACAGAGCTGTATTGAGTAAGGAGTCATGAGTCTTTTTTTTTTTTTCTCCCTTCTCTTTCGGGGGGGGGGGGGGGGGGCGTACATTTACAATGAAAATATTCAGCGCTATGACATCAGGATATGAAGTAGACTGTGGAAACGGTATTTGAACGACCATATCTAGCTATTTGTTTTGATCGTCGCTGGTTCGCTAAAGCTCGGTTGGCTGTGTTCGCCTAGGGGCCCTATATGCGCACACCTTGTGAATGGAGGGGCCATGTGACTGAACATCGTCCTGATCCTTGTCTTGTGCTTCAGGTGAAAGACTTCAGGCATTTTTCAATAGAAACTAGCAGGCATGCAGAGAAGGCAGTCTTATTGAGCTGACAGTTTCGTGTCACACTGTAACCATTTTGTTTTTGTCGGGTTGCCAAGATGAATACGGGTGCTAGAGAACAATGTTTGTTGATGTCAAAACATTTTTTTTTTTAAATCTCTCTGGATCAAAGAGATAAAAAAAAATAAATAAATGCTGATCAGATGTGTTTCCTTTTGTTTGTTGGATGACACTTTTAAAGACAAATATGAACCGAATGTCTTTGATGCCACATCCCATATGCTCCTACCAAGATCATGTTTGTTTCTGATTGCCTTTAATTTTGATGGGGATTTAATTGTTTACAACAACAACAAAAAACAATGAGGTGAAATCTGGTTAGTTTATGGAATAGGACCATTTTTTATTTTTATTTTTACAAATGATTTGAACGTAGTTTCTTTTACTATGACCATCCCATTGAGGGAAAGTATTGTAATGCCATAGGAAACAATAGAATGACGCAACGGGATTGAATATATATTGATGTTGGCAAAGATTTGCAAGGAAGGTATTGTGTGTCTTTATTAAGTAGATGCACAAGAATTGTGTGTGTGTAATATGCGTTGTTTAGATCTTGTGTACAGGAGTCTTAAGCAGCATAATTATAACATTTTTTTTTAAAGTATAGGGTTGATGATAATAATACGAATGCATTTTAAGAAAATTGCGTATCGTGAGACATGATCACATATTTGATAAGGCAACATCTTTGAAATGCGCCATCTCTTTGTTATTGTTCATGATTGTCATTAATATTGATGTGGCCTGTACGGCGCTAGTGGCTCGGCCTGTACGGCGCTAGTGGCTCGGCCTGTACGGCGCTAGTGGCTCGGCCTGTACGGCGCTAGTGGCTCGGCCTGTACGGCGCTAGTGGCTCGGCCTGTACGGCGCTAGTGGCTCGGCCTGTACGGCGCTAGTGGCTCGGCCTGTACGGCGCTAGTGGCTCGGCCTGTACGGCGCTAGTGGCTCGGCCTGTACGGCGCTAGTGGCTCGGCCTGTACGGCGCTAGTGGCTCGGCCTGTACGGCGCTAGTGGCTCGGCCTGTACGGCGCTAGTGGCTCGGCCTGTACGGCGCTAGTGGCTCGGCCTGTACGGCGCTAGTGGCTCGGCCTGTACGGCGCTAGTGGCTCGGCCTGTACGGCGCTAGTGGCTCGGCCTGTACGGCGCTAGTGGCTCGGCCTGTACGGCGGCGCTAGTGGCTCGGCCTGTACGGCGCTAGTGGCTCGGCCTGTACGGCGCTAGTGGCTCGGCCTGTACGGCGCTAGTGGCTCGGCCTGTACGGCGCTAGTGGCTCGGCCTGTACGGCGGCGCTAGTGGCTCGGCCTGTACGGCGGCGCTAGTGGCTCGGCCTGTACGGCGGCGCTAGTGGCTCGGCCTGTACGGCGCTAGTGGCTCGGCCTGTACGGCGCTAGTGGCTCGGCCTGTACGGCGCTAGTGGCTCGGCCTGTACGGCGGCGCTAGTGGCTCGGCCTGTACGGCGGCGCTAGTGGCTCGGCCTGTACGGCGGCGCTAGTGGCTCGGCCTGTACGGCGGCGCTAGTGGCTCGGCCTGTACGGCGGCGCTAGTGGCTCGGCCTGTACGGCGCTAGTGGCTCGGCCTGTACGGCGCTAGTGGCTCGGCCTGTACGGCGCTAGTGGCTCGGCCTGTACGGCGCTAGTGGCTCGGCCTGTACGGCGCTAGTGGCTCGGCCTGTACGGCGCTAGTGGCTCGGCCTGTACGGCGCTAGTGGCTCGGCCTGTACGGCGCTAGTGGCTCGGCCTGTACGGCGCTAGTGGCTCGGCCTGTACGGCGCTAGTGGCTCGGCCTGTACGGCGCTAGTGGCTCGGCCTGTACGGCGCTAGTGGCTCGGCCTGTACGGCGCTAGTGGCTCGGCCTGTACGGCGCTAGTGGCTCGGCCTGTGGGAATGTTTTTGTGGCTTAGAACAGCAAATGATCCCAATATATCTGATGCATATTCAGTCAGATGTCTGACTGGCACCCTCCTTTTTATAAACAGTGTGAATTGGTTCACGTTTCTATTGTGACTCGACTTGCTTTTAATTGGACCAAAATGAATGGATACAGATTGAAAGCACTTCCCCCCCCCCACCAACAGTCTTTCCTTCCATCTCATCCTTTTTTGTCGCTCACTTCCTATTTCTCTCTCTACGTGTTTTCTTCCTGCCTTAGTCTGTCCTACTTCCTCTTCTCCCTCATCTCTCTCTCTCTTACTGTCCGTCCCCTCTCCTCTGTCGCTGGCCTTTCCATCTGCCACTCCTCTGCTTGTCCCCACGGCTTTGTTTAAAGACCCACAATGCACAGCGCCGGCCGTGGCTAGACGAGAGGGCGAGCGTGCCCTCAGGCTGGGGCTCTCAGCCTTGACTTTGTGCTAATGAGCGGCACAGACCATTCTCTAACCCTTCTCCTCCCTCTAAACTATCTACCCCAACCACTGCATTCACCTCTCCCTCAACCCCTGGAGGGTTGGGGAAGGGGGTCACCCCCCGGAGGGTTGGGGTGGTGGCAGAGCGGGAGGTGCGTTGGTGTAGCTGTGCCGTTCTGCCGCCTGGACACGCCCTTCTTGCTGGGTCTCGTCGAGCACAAAGACAGCCTTTTGGAAGCTGCTCCGGGCGAGGCCACATAAAAACGTCTACAGACTACACTGGCACCCGTGGTGTCCCCCTCTAAGCTGATCTAAAGCCCTGGCTTGGCCTCCAGCTTATGACGGTCACTGTGACCTCGCCTGTCACATCAGAAGATTCCCATCTGCTCTTTCCTGTGTTACAATGTCATTGCAGGCACTAACATCTACTTCCTGGTTCTGACTTGACTTCTTGTGCTCTTATCAAACTGTGATGTCAAGGCTTCAGCATAAGAAGTTTGCTTTGCTGATAGCTGCTGGGACTTTTTTAGTTAACAGCTGGAGTGTTAAATTAAACCCAAATACAAGTTTCTCTTTGGTCCTCCATAGTCTTTAAAGGTGGAAGAAGGGGCTATATCATGTTGGTGAACAGATGTGCCAAACTGCAATTGCCTGTTGGATTTATGATCACTCTGGTAATTGAGCTTTGCACAGCTTTTCACTCGGCGGTAATAAAACCTAGATGCCAGTTGCTTGCGTATAATCTCTCCTCCCCTCTGGTGAAATGTGCCAGCAGTATCCCATCCATCCCACTGCTGTCTTGCTTCTGAAGCGAAGCAAGGTCGGTCCCTGGACTGGAGACGAGATGCTGCTGGAAGTGTTGTTGGAGGGCCAGTAGAGGCCCTCTTTCCTCTGGTCTAAGGCGAGTCCAATGCCCCAGGGCAGTGAAGGGGACATTGCCCTGCGTAGGGTGCCGTCTTTTGGATGGGACGTTAAACGGGTGTCGTGACTCTCTGTGGTCACCTAAAGATGCGATGGCACTTTTATCATAAGAGCTGGTGTTAACCTCTGTGTCCAATCTGGCCCTCGTATCATCATGGCCAGCTAACCATCCCATTCATCCCCCTTCCTTTCCCCTTGTAACTACTCACAAGACGCCCGTTAGATCCACCGTATATCTTCATTCAGTGTACGCTTTATTTGGTGACATTCCTAGCATGCAATGACATGTAATTTGTGATTACAAACTCAAGAAAGCAAAAAAAAAATAGTATAATTTGGCTCCTATACACCCTTTTGGATTTGAGAGAGAATGTTTCATATGAGGTGACAGGACAGAATGTCACCTTTTTTTTTATTTGAGGGTGTTTTCATACCTACAGTGGCAAGGAATAAATGTGAACCCTTTGGAAATACCTGGATTTCTGCATAAATTGGTCCCCCAAAAAAATCAAACACAGTATAATTAAACTAATAACACACAAACAATTCTATCTTTACATATAGTTACAGATCAGACCTGCACAACGGTCAGAAGGATTTTTGGACCATTCATCTTTACAAAACTGTTTCAGTTCAGCAATATTCTTAGGATGTCTGGTTGAACCACCTTCGAGGTCATGCCTACAGCCTTTTAAATCGGGTTGAGGTCAGGACTCTTACTCGGCCACTCCAGAAGGCGTATTTTCTTCTGTTGAAGCCATTGTTTTACTTCTGTGTTTTGGGTCGTTGCGCTTCAATTGGCAGATAGATGGCCTCGCATTCTCCTGCAAAATGTCTTGATAAACTTGGGAATTAATTTTTCCGTCGACGATAACAAGCTGATGCAGGTCCTGATGCAGCAAAGCAGCTCCAAACCATGATTCTCCCTCCACCAGACTTTACAGTGGGGATGAGGTTTTGATGTTGGTGTGCTGTGCCTTTTTTTTCCCCCACACATAGTGTTGTGTGTTTGTGCCAAACAATTAAACTTTAGTTTATTCTGTCCACAGAAATTTTGCCAGTAGCGCTGTGGAACATCCAGGTGCTCTTTTTACAAACTTCAGACGTGCAACAACTTATTTTTTTGGACAGCAGTGGCTTCTTCCATGGTGTCCTACCATGAACACCGTTCTTGTTTAGTGTTTTACGTATCGTAGACTCATCAACAGAGATGTTAGTATGTTCCAGAGATTTCTGTAAGTCTTTAGCTGGCACTCTAGGATTCTTCTTAGCCTCATTGAGCATTCTGCGCTGTGCTCTTACAGGCATCTTTGCAGGACGGCCACTCCTAGGGAGAGTAGCAACAGTGCTGAACTTTCTCCATTTATAAACAATTTGTCTTACCGTGGACTGATGAACATCAGGGCTTTTAGAGTAACTATTGTAACCCTTTCCATCTTTATACAAATCGAGAATTCTTAATCTTAGGTCTTCTGAGATCTTTGTTTGAGGCATGGTTCACATCAGGCAATGCTTCTTGTGAATAGCAAACTCAAATTGTGTTTTTTTTAATAGGGCAAGGCAGCTGTAACCAACATCTCCAATCTCGTCTCATTGAATGGACTCCAGGTTAGCTGACTTCTGACTCCAATTAGTTTTTGGAAAAGTCATTTAGCCTAGGGGGTTCACATACTTTTTCCAACCTACACTGTGATTGTTTAAATTATGTATTCAATATAGACCAGAAAAATACAACAATTTGTATGTTATTAGTTTAATTAAGCACACTGTGTTTGGATGTCGTGGCTAAGATGATCAAATCACATTTTTATGACTAATTTATGCAGAAATCCCAGGTAAATCCAGGTAAATCCAGGTAAATCCAGGTAAATCCCAGGTAAATCCCAGGTAAATCCCATACTTTTTCTTGCCGCTGTGTTTCAGCATTTAGAAATTAAAGCACTATGAAGTCCCCCATGTCAAAAGTCATCATTTAATTGGAATAAAAGTTCTGTATTTGGTCTCCTGTTCCTAACACCCAATAATGACGTCTAGTTCAGGGCAGCAGGGCAGCAGGGTAGACTAGTGGTTAGAAAGTTTCAAGTTCAAACCCCCGAGCTGACAAGGTACAAATCTGTCGTTCTGCCCCTGAACAGGCAGTTAACCCACTGTTCCTAGGCCGTCATTGAAAATAAGAATTTGTTCTTAATTAACTGACTTGAATAGTTAAAGGTAAAAAAATATATACAAAAATTGGTCTCCTGTTCCTAACATCCAATGACTCCCGTCTAGTTTAGTATTTGGTCTCATGTTCCTAACACCCAATTTTTATTTTTTTACCTTTAAAGGCAAGTCGGTTAAGAACTTCTTATTTTCAATGACGGCCTAGGAACAGTGGGTTTAACTGCCTGTTCAGGGGCAGAACGACAGATTTGTACCTTGTCAGCTCGGGGGTTTGAACTTGCAACCTTCCGGTTACTAGTCCAACACTCTAACCACTAGGTTACCTGCCGCCCCATTGACAACGTCTAGTTTAGTATTTTGTCTCATGTTCCTATCACCCGGTGACTACGTCTAGTTCAGTATTTGGTCTCATGTTCCTATCACCCGGTGACTACGTCTAGTTTAGTATTTTGTCTCATGTTCCTATCACCCGGTGACTACGTCTAGTTCAGTATTTGGTCTCATGTTCCTAACACCCAATGCCTACGTTTAGTCTGTGACTACAAACTCATGTGATTCATTTGCAGTTTGTTTTGGTTTATGTTTTGCCCAATAGTAATTGTGACTGACATAACAAAAGGAAAACTGCTGAAGCACTAGCTAGAACATTTTTGAAATTGCACCTTGTGCATTCTACTATTACAACTCTCAACAGGAAGTTGAAAGCTCGACTTGAACTTTTTTTTTGACCCCGGCCTTGTTGAGAATGGCTGATCTGGGGATTTGAAATGATAACCTACCTCTCTCAATCACTCCGCTGTCGTGCTTTACGCCTCTACTCTGGGTCTGTGTCCGAGACTAATTTCATCCTTTTGATATGCTTTCTTTCTCACTTCTCTCTTTCGATCTTATCTCGGTGTCTGTCTTGCTCTTTCAGTCATCTCTCGATCTCCCCCCCCCCTGCTCTCTCGCAGAGCCCTCTCACTTCTCTCTTTCTATCCCCCACTCAGACGTTTTGCTCTTTTCCCCCCTCACTCGCTTTCACTTTCGCTCTTATGTCTTTCTTTCGGTCTTCTCTCTCTCTGATTCCCCAGCCATCTCTTTTTCCTCCCTCGCTTTGCTCCTGTGGAGACACTAATTGCAGTGCAGCTGGAGGAGGTGTGCAATTATGGCCTCTGAGCTCGGGCCCTGTGTGTGCCAGCCTAATGGAAACACAAGACTCTCTTGCCACACACGCCATCATTTAGGAACCAATGGGTAATGTTGGGGAGAGATAATGACATGGCTCTTTAAACAATTCTTTTTAAAAGGTTTTTATTTCAGATTAAAAATAGCATCTTCATGGTTCGAGAGCCTCTGTGTTGCGGCCTTAAGTCCTGATTCTGACTTTTTTTTTTTTTTATAGAAACATACACAAGGCAACTGTGGGAGTTCTGATTCGTACCTTTTAACATACACAGGTCTACGTGGTAACAATACTGTTGAAATCGTTCATTAATTTGAATAAGTTGACTCATTGATACTTCTAATTATCCATTCTGATTTAGACATGTTTCATACTGAATGCCAGACTCTGTTAAATGTACTGTATATTTGTATTGTATAACATGTTGTAAAACTGGCCTTTGGAAATACAACATGAATGTAGGCCCTATGATGTCGCAGACAATGCCTTCACTCACTCTCTCTCGCTCATATGGGGGGGCCCCCCCTGCGGAAGACCGAGAGGGGTGGAACCTAGGGTGTGTCCCAAAATGTCTCCCTATTCCTTTATAGTGGACTACGTTTGGTCAACCTGGTCGAAAGTAGTGCACTATAAAGGGAATAGGATGTCATTTGGCACAATCTCACACACACTATGCCGAGCTTCATTACCAGAAAGGGGACCCTTTCATTTCACCCTCCTCGTGACGTCATCAGTGTTTCCACGGTTACCCGTCACCGCAACGACACACTCGGCTATCCTCTGGAGGGCAGGGATGTCAGAAGGATTTAATTAGCACGTCTGCTTTTATGCCTCCCTGTCTCTCTGCGTTTCATCATCATCATCATCACTAATATTTCATGAGTTGTGTGTATTTTATAGGCCTCGCTGTGAGTCTCATTTTGTTTCCGAGTAGGCATGTCTATATGGTACCAGCATGTGGGTGGTCCAGGTTCTGACCAGATCCACAAGGGTGTTTGAACATCAACAAGCTGTCTTGGTTGCTCCACAGATCAATATACTATATATATTTTTTAGTGTGTCTGTGTGACACCTTAGACCAGACCAGACCAGGGGTGTTTATACCTGTTCAGTAGGGACCCCATTCCCCTCCACCACCACACCCCGACTCTAATGACACAACCTTTAATTCGGTACATTTAGATTTTTACATCAAATAATCTTACATTTATTGCATTTTTATCTCATTAATATGAGAAGCCAAAGAATGCATATCAATAAAATTCTTACGAATTATCTTTCTCAAACATTTAAGTACAATCTGTGCTTTTTTTAAATGTATTATTACATTTTGGTGACCCCCAAAATGTTCCCTCCTGACCTCAACTTTGAATACCACTACCTTAGTCTGTACGTGTGTGCGTAAACTGTCGTCACACAGTGCTTTAGCTCTCCTGTATCCCGCAGTGAGGAGTGACGACTCAGACGGTCTGCTTTCCTGCGTGTGTGTGTGCGTGTGTGTGTGTGTGTGTGTGTGTGTGTGAGTGAGAGACACACAAAACAACACACAGTAGGTGGCAGGGTTTGTCATACGACTGGGGAAAGCTGATGGCATCAATATTTTATCTGACTTTTTTATGACCTTTAGCATCCGCTCTTCCTGATGAAACTGGGTTTGCACACAACCAACATTTCTGCAGAAACCATCTCAGGGAAGCACATCTGCATGCCTGTCGTCCTCAACAGGGGTTTTGACCTGACTGCTCGTCACAGGATGAATCATGGTTTCAACTGTACCGGGCAGATGGCATCGTGTGGGCGAGCGGTTTGCTGATGTGAACAGAGTGCTCCGTGGTGGTGGTGGGGTTATGGTATGGGGCAGGCATAAGCTACGGACAGCGAACACAATTGCATTTTTATCAATGGCCATTTTGAATGCAGAGAGATACCGTGACCTATATCCTGAGGCCCATTGTCGTGCCATTTGTCTGCCTCCATCACCTCATGTTTCAGCATGATAACGCACGGCCCTATGTCGCAAAGACTTGTACACAATTCCTGGAATCTGAAAATGTCCCAGTTCTTCCATGATCTGCTTACTCACCAGACACGTCGCCGTTCGGGATGCTCTGGATCGTTGTGTACGACAGCATGTTCCAGTTCCCATCAATATCCAGCAACACTGCACAGTCATTGAAGAGGAGTGGGACAACATTCCACAATCAACAGCCTGATCAACGCGATGTGAAAGGAGATGTCACACTGCATGAGGCAAATGGTGTTCACACCAGATACGGACTGGATTGCTGATCCATGGCCCTACTTAAATTTGTAGGTATCTGTGACCAATCGATGCATATCTGTATTCCCAGTCATGTGAAATCAATAGATTAGGACCTAATTAATTTATTTAAATTGACTGATTTTACATACATAAATATATATTTTTGTTCAGTCTATTTTGCATGGGATACACATCATTTGGGATACACGTCATTTGGGATACACGTCATTTGGGATACACGTCATTTGGGATACACGTCATTTGGGCTACACGTCATTTGGGCTACACGTCATTTGGGCTACACGTCATTTGGGCTACACGTCATTTGGGCTACACGTCATGCTGTCTCAAGGTTCCATATGTACCGTGTGGGTCTTCTGCTAAGAAACACCAGACTCTGTTACGCTCAGGTTATTTACCCATTTTTGTCTTGTGTAACGCGCACAAGAGGAGAGTTTATGCACAAGACAGCGTGTAATACACAAGACAAATGGTCGGTCTCTATTTCTCTTTCTTTCTCTGCTAACTACTCGGACTAGCACTTTGGACTAAGGGATGCAAAAAAAGTATATATCTGCATTGCCATGGCAACCCCCTCCAATAGCTTTCACACTTGGCGCCCAGATGGTAACCCCCCCCCCCCAGACCTGATTATGACAAGAGCTGAGGTATTATGTTGCTCTCCTGTCCCCCTCTTAAAACAACACTTCAGACTCCTCAGACTTACCAAAGCTGTTTGTGCTAATGTGGGGGGGGAATTAATGTGGTTTATGCTGTGACGCAAGTGATTTCTGATCTGCCTCCCAACAAAATGGTGAAGCATTCAGCACCGTTGTTTCTGACAGGCAGATGGTGTGGATGTTTGATTAGGCTGAGGCACATTCAACATTGGATGTGTTCTGGTTGGTGGTGAAGTGTAGAGTCGTAGTGTGTGTTGTGTTCTGTCAGAGACTGTATTTACACACTAGAGTTATCAGAGAAACACCTGTATACACATATTACTGAAGTGTGTAGACCCAAATCTCGACACTAACACTAGTGTACGACACTAACACTTCGGTTCCCCATCGCTCTGTGTGTCTCCCTGTCGCTCTCTCTCCCCTTCTTGCACTCGCCCCAGTCGTTCTCTCCGCATCTCGCCCCGTCGCTCTCTCCGCATCTCGCCCCGTCGCTCTCTCCGCATCTCGCCCCGGTCGCTCTCTCTCCGCATCTCGCCCCGGTCGCTCTCTCTCCGCATCTCGCCCCGGTCGCTCCCTCTCCGCATCTCGCCCCGGTCGCTCCCTCTCCGCCTCTCGCCCCGGTCGCTCCCTCTCCGCCTCTCGCCCCGGTCGCTCTCTCTCCGCCTCTCGCCCCGGTCGCTCTCTCTCCGCCTCTCGCCCCGGTCGCTCTCTCTCCGCCTCTCGCCCCGGTCGCTCTCTCTCCGCCTCTCGCCCCGGTCGCTCTCTCTCCGCCTCTCGCTCTCTCCATTTCTTTATTTAAAAAAAATATATATATTTTAATTTTTTGCTTTGTCATTAATTTGGTTGGGCCAGATTTTCTGAGTGCTGTCTTGAGGCTCTAGGGGTTGGTTTGGGTCAGTGAACTGAGCCTCAGAACCATCTGGCTGAGGGGACTCATCTCTTGTTTCATCTCTTGACATTGTAGTGCTGTGAGGTTTCTGTTTTAATTTTTTTTTTTAAATAGTTGTAAAATTTTGTCTTTTTCCCCCAATTTGAATAAGGAGGTGTTGGCCCAAATCTGCTCTACATACTCTATTTTGAGTGTTTCTTTGCACTTGCACCGTCGACAGAAGAATGATAATTGAATTGCTATTGTGATGTTTGTGTAAATTAATTCCTTGGGTTGCCAATTGGTGATTTGACATGAAACTAAAATGTAATTCATTCATTTGTGCAATACACTCTTGTGAAACTCTGCATACTGTTGATTGGATATTTGTCCCATTTGGTAAATTCATAATAAGAGAGTGGAACCCATACTTCGCTGCCATATAAAGCAACTGGTTCTATAACTGATTGAACATGTTTGAGCCAGTTTCTAATGGAAATTTTGATGTTCCTTTTTAATGGTGCAGAATCCTTTTCTTGCTTTGTCTCTCAGCTCGTTCACAGCCATGTGAAAGCTACCAGTGTTGCTGATATTCTGTCCTAGATACGTGTAGTGTCCATATATAATTTATATTTGTGACCCTGATTTTCCAGACCCCTTTTTTAAAGAATAGCACTGTATGTTTTTTTATTTTAGGTTAAATGCCAGAGCCCAGGTCTGACAGAACCTGCACAGATTATCTTGGTGCTGCTGTAACTCCTCCTTAGTGGGAGACAGTAGCACCAGGTCATCTGCGTACAGAAGACGATTGATTTCAGGGTTGTGTAGGGTGAGACCAGGTGCTGCAGATTCTTCTAATGGTTTTGCCCAATTCCATTAATGTAGATGTTAAATAGTGTTGGACTTATTGGGCAGCCCTGTTTCACATTTTGTTTTTGTGTACTTTGATTTAATAACGTATGTTTTCCCTTTAACACTTTCTATTAGTTTATAATAATAAAAATACCTTTTTTTTTGTGCCAAATTGAATCCAATGCTTTCTTGAAGTCTACAAAACATAAGTAGAATTTGCCTTTTGTTTTGTCTGACTTGTTTGTCAGTGTGGAGGGTATGTGGTCATTTGGTAAAAAATGCAATGTGGCTTCCACTCAGGACGTTGTTTATCAAGGACATGAAGTAGTCTGCTATTTATGACACTGCAGATAATTTTCCTCAAGATGCTGTTAATGCAAATTCCTATTTTTTTTGGGGGGGGGGGGTCAAATTTGTCTCCATTTTTATAGATTGGCGTGATCAATCCTTGGTTCCAAATATCAGGGAAAATACCTGCAGATGAGGATAATCAAATTGTGTTAGTCACATCCACATTTTTTTGCAGATATTGCGGGTGTTATTGCAGGTGTAGCGAAGTACTTGTAATGTTAAATAGTTTGAGTATGGCCAATTTTTTTATTTGTGGTCTGTATATTTGATTTAAAATACCATCAGTACCACAGGCCTTTTTGGGTTGTGGAGTGCATCGTTTTTCCAATAATTATTCTTCTGTAATTGGGGTATCTACAGGATTCTGATAGTCTTTGACTGCTGATTCAAGGATTTGTAATTGTTTTTGTATATCTTGTTGTTCTGGGCTCTTTGTTATATTGCTGCAAAGTGATTTCTCCACATATCACCATTTTGGATAGCCAATTCACCATGATGTGGTTTGTTTTTTTTTAACTTAGAATTAAACCACTTCTGGAAGAATTTGAATATGGATTCAATTCCTCAATTCCATCCAGCTGATTTTATAATGTGCTGTTCCCTTTTTTGTTCTTAGGGTGTGTTTGTATTGCTTCAGTGTTTCTCCATATCGAAGGTGTATAAATTATTATTTTTTTTGTCTGGTTCTCCGTTTTGTCATTTTTAGATATTTCTCATTGCCTTCGTTAGATTTTTACAAACATTATCAAACCATTTTTAATTATCCTATTTGTGGTTGCTCTTATGTGTTTTATATATTAGCCAAGGAGGCTAATTTGTCACATATTGATTATGTTCCAAACGGCCAAATTTACACCTGCATTGCTGTAGGAGAACGTTAAGGCTAAAAAGTTGTCCAGGAGGGATTGTATTATTTTTTTGGCTACTAATAGCTTTTTGGTAAATTCCTGTACTGTTTGCACACCATCTATAGGCCTGTTTATTAGCATGTCATTTTATTGGGCCTTGATGCTTCATGGTTTGGTTTTGCTCTTCTCCGATACACTGTGATTTTACTGTGGTCTGAGAGAGGTGTTAATGGGCTGACTGAAGGCTCTGGGTTGAGGTCCTGCAGCCTTTTCTCTCGCTCGCTCGCTCTCCTGCTTCTCCTCTCTTAGTGTGGTCATCTTGTTATTTACTGCTCTGTCTTTTTGTAGATCTCTCACCTCCGTTGTTAGATCATCTCTCTCTTGCAGGACCCCTTTCAGCTGTGCTGCTGTCCTGTTCGGTCCACACCTTGGTTAGGACTTCTCTAAGGTGTGGATGCCTGGTTGCTGTTTGCTCACGCTCACCCTTAGAAGGACAACTTCCCCTTCCAGTTTGGTGAACTCCTCCCTCATGGCAGCCATGGTAGTGAGGGGTCTGAACCTACTCTGCACTGAGGGGGGATGTGGCTTTGGATGAAGAGAGTGGGGGTGGTGCCGGTTGAGTCTCTCTGGGGGAGGGTGTCACTCTTGCTCTCTCTGGGGAAGGGTGTCTCTCTCTCTCGCGCGCCCTCTCTGGGTGTGGGTGGCTCTCTCTCTTGCGCCCTCTCTGGGTGTGGGTGGCTCTCTCTCTCTTGCGCCCTCTCTGGGTGTGGGTGGCTCTCTCTCTCTTGCGCCCTCTCTGGGTGTGGGTGGCTCTCTCTCTTGTGCCCTCTCTGGGTGTGGGTGGCTCTCTCTCTCTTGCGCCCTCTCTTGGTGTGGGTGGCTCTCTCTCTCGCGCCCTCTCTGGGTGTGGGTGGCTCTCTCTCTCGCGCCCTCTCTGGGTGTGGGTGGCTCTCTCTCTTGCGCCCTCTCTGGGTGTGGGTGGCTCTCTCTCTCGTGCCCTCTCTGGGTGTGGGTGGCTCTCTCTCTCGTGCCCTCTTTGGGTGTGGGTGGCTCTCTCTCTCGCGCCCTCTCTGGGTGTGGGTGGCTCTCTCTCTCGCGCCCTCTCTGGGTGTGGGTGGCTCTCTCTCTCTTGCGCCCTCTCTGGGTGTGGGTGGCTCTCTCTCTCGCGCCCTCTCTGGGTGTGGGTGGCTCTCTCTCTCGCGCCCTCTTTGGGTGTGGGTGGCTCTCTCTCGCGCGCCCTCTCTGGGTGTGGGTGGCTCTCTCTCTCGCGCCCTCTCTGGGTGTGGGTGGCTCTCTCTCTCTCTCGCGCCCTCTCTGGGTGTGGGTGGCTCTCTCTCTCGCGCCCTCTCTGAGTGTGGGTGGCTCTCTCTCTCTTGCGCCCTCTCTGGGTGTGGGTGGCTCTCTCTCTTGCGCCCTCTCTGGGTGTGGGTGGCTCTCTCTCTCTTGCGCCCTCTCTTGGTGTGGGTGGCTCTCTCTCTCGCGCCCTCTCTGGGTGTGGGTGGCTCTCTCTCTCGCGCCCTCTCTGGGTGTGGGTGGCTCTCTCTCTTGCGCCCTCTCTGGGTGTGGGTGGCTCTCTCTCTCGTGCCCTCTCTGGGTGTGGGTGGCTCTCTCTCTCGTGCCCTCTTTGGGTGTGGGTGGCTCTCTCTCTCGCGCCCTCTCTGGGTGTGGGTGGCTCTCTCTCTCGCGCCCTCTCTGGGTGTGGGTGGCTCTCTCTCTCGCGCCCTCTCTGGGTGTGGGTGGCTCTCTCTCTCTTGCGCCCTCTCTGGGTGTGGGTGGCTCTCTCTCTCGCGCCCTCTCTGGGTGTGGGTGGCTCTCTCTCTCGCGCCCTCTCTGGGTGTGGGTGGCTCTCTCTCTCGCGCCCTCTTTGGGTGTGGGTGGCTCTCTCTCTCGCGCCCTCTCTGGGTGTGGGTGGCTCTCTCTCTCGCGCCCTCTCTGGGTGTGGGTGGCTCTCTCTCTCTCTCTCGCGCCCTCTCTGGGTGTGGGTGGCTCTCTCTCTCTCTCGCGCCCTCTCTGGGTGTGGGTGGCTCTCTCTCTCTCTCTCGCGCCCTCTCTGGGTGTGGGTGGCTCTCTCTCTCTTGCGCCCTCTCTGGGTGTGGGTGGCTCTCTCTCTCGCGCCCTCTCTGGGTGTGGGTGGCTCTCTCTCTCTTGCGCCCTCTCTGGGTGTGGGTGGCTCTCTCTCTCTTGCGCCCTCTCTGGGTGTGGGCGGCTTTCTCTCTCGCGCCCTCTTTGGGTGTGGGTGGCTCTCTCTCTCGCGCCCTCTCTGGGTGTGGGTGGCTCTCTCTCTCGCTCCCTCTCTGGGTGTGGGTGGCTCTCTCTCTCGCGCCCTCTCTGGGTGTGGCTGGCTCTCTCTCTCTCTCGCGCCCTCTCTGGGTGTGGGTGGCTCTCTCTCTCTCGCGCCCTCTCTGGGTGTGGGTGGCTCTCTCTCTCTCGCGCCCTCTCTGGGTGTGGGTGGCTCTCTCTCTCTCGCGCCCTCTCTGGGTGTGGGTGGCTCTCTCTCTCTCGCGCCCTCTCTGGGTGTGGGTGGCTCTCTCTCTCTCGTGCCCTCTCTGGGTGTGGGTGGCTCTCTCTCTCTCGTGCCCTCTCTGGGTGTGGGTGGCTCTCTCTCTCTCGTGCCCTCTCTGGGTGTGGGTGGCTCTCTCTCTCGCGCCCTCTTTGGGTGTGGGTGGCTCTCTCTCGCGCGCCCTCTCTGGGTGTGGGTGGCTCTCTCTCTCGCGCCCTCTCTGGGTGTGGGTGGCTCTCTCTCTCTCTCGCGCCCTCTCTGGGTGTGGGTGGCTCTCTCTCTCGCGCCCTCTCTGAGTGTGGGTGGCTCTCTCTCTCTTGCGCCCTCTCTGGGTGTGGGTGGCTCTCTCTCTCTTGCGCCCTCTCTGGGTGTGGGTGGCTCTCTCTCTCTTGCGCCCTCTCTTGGTGTGGGTGGCTCTCTCTCTCGCGCCCTCTCTGGGTGTGGGTGGCTCTCTCTCTCGCGCCCTCTCTGGGTGTGGGTGGCTCTCTCTCTTGCGCCCTCTCTGGGTGTGGGTGGCTCTCTCTCTCGTGCCCTCTCTGGGTGTGGGTGGCTCTCTCTCTCGTGCCCTCTTTGGGTGTGGGTGGCTCTCTCTCTCGCGCCCTCTCTGGGTGTGGGTGGCTCTCTCTCTCGCGCCCTCTCTGGGTGTGGGTGGCTCTCTCTCTCGCGCCCTCTCTGGGTGTGGGTGGCTCTCTCTCTCTTGCGCCCTCTCTGGGTGTGGGTGGCTCTCTCTCTCGCGCCCTCTCTGGGTGTGGGTGGCTCTCTCTCTCGCGCCCTCTCTGGGTGTGGGTGGCTCTCTCTCTCGCGCCCTCTTTGGGTGTGGGTGGCTCTCTCTCTCGCGCCCTCTCTGGGTGTGGGTGGCTCTCTCTCTCGCGCCCTCTCTGGGTGTGGGTGGCTCTCTCTCTCTCTCTCGCGCCCTCTCTGGGTGTGGGTGGCTCTCTCTCTCTCTCGCGCCCTCTCTGGGTGTGGGTGGCTCTCTCTCTCTCTCTCGCGCCCTCTCTGGGTGTGGGTGGCTCTCTCTCTCTTGCGCCCTCTCTGGGTGTGGTTGGCTCTCTCTCTCGCGCCCTCTCTGGGTGTGGGTGGCTCTCTCTCTCTTGCGCCCTCTCTGGGTGTGGGTGGCTCTCTCTCTCTTGCGCCCTCTCTGGGTGTGGGCGGCTTTCTCTCTCGCGCCCTCTTTGGGTGTGGGTGGCTCTCTCTCTCGCGCCCTCTCTGGGTGTGGGTGGCTCTCTCTCTCGCTCCCTCTCTGGGTGTGGGTGGCTCTCTCTCTCGCGCCCTCTCTGGGTGTGGCTGGCTCTCTCTCTCTCTCGCGCCCTCTCTGGGTGTGGGTGGCTCTCTCTCTCTCGCGCCCTCTCTGGGTGTGGGTGGCTCTCTCTCTCTCGCGCCCTCTCTGGGTGTGGGTGGCTCTCTCTCTCTCGCGCCCTCTCTGGGTGTGGGTGGCTCTCTCTCTCTCGCGCCCTCTCTGGGTGTGGGTGGCTCTCTCTCTCTCGTGCCCTCTCTGGGTGTGGGTGGCTCTCTCTCTCTCGTGCCCTCTCTGGGTGTGGGTGGCTCTCTCTCTCTCGTGCCCTCTCTGGGTGTGGGTGGCTCTCTCTCTCCTTAATGGTCTGAAAGTCTGTTCCAAACCATGCTATTTCCAGTTGGGGAACCCTGTGTTACAGATTCCCTCTTTCTTTATGGATGGGTAGTGAGAGCAGACTGCTGTGAGCCATGCATTTGGCTGGTCAATGAGAAAGATGAGATTACTCACATCACTGATTTTTGTAGAGATCTGCGAAAAGTGTTTCTGGCCTCCTTTTGTAGCTTCTGTTTTGAAAAAGCTTTCCTCGTTGTCATTTCTGGCCTGTGGATGGCAGAGGATGGACTCGATGCTAAGGGGGGGGGGGGGCATGGTTCAGGTGGGTTCTGCTGCCTCTCTGTTCTTCTGCCGCACCGTTGCCATCGCAACCATTTTTGTTTGTATACCGCTAGTTAGTTGTAACTAGTGGTGCACAGTCGTAGGAGTCGACTCTTGCTCGACTCCCAGCACACACTGAAACCGGTGCGCACACACACCACCTCCATTACTGCAGAGTCCCATTAGGAAGATTACATTCACGTTCTAGAGGGCTGACGTGAGCATGATGCTGCCCATTTGCGCATCAATTTAGCCTATAAAAGGCCTGTTTATGTTTGAATATAGAAGGTGGTGTACAGCAACTAGAATATTTCAGTGATATTTCTGCTGCGTGCTGCCTTGAAGGATCCCATTGAGTGCGGTGCGGTGCACTCCACGCTGATAAGACTATTATTTGTCATGTTCGCGCCCTATTCGGACGGGTATTGCTAGAGACGTTGGTTTTGTCATTATTATCCCAAGCGTGTGCTTGGTTTTTCAAAACTGCCCCCTGTAAATTCCATTTATTATTTTTTATCAAATTGAATTGACTCTTATGACGGGAGGTTTTTATTGTAGGCGTGAATATATTTATGTCTAGACGATTAGAGGCTACACGCATAACTCGTGCTAGGCTGCCAAATGAATAGGTCTCCCCATAATATTTAAATTGAGGAGATGTGAAAATAATCAATATTTTAGTGATCATGGTATAGACGTCCTTCCTAATAGCAATGCCCTCTCTTCCTGCTGATTTCAGCAACTGAACTGTATTTGCACATTACTGTGTTTATGGATCAGAAAGTGAATTTACCATTTCCAAAAAGTTTCGTGGAATGCTACCATCCTGTAGGTTTTCACTCCAACAAGAATCTAGCGCACCCGATTCCAAATCTTAGTTTGTTGATACAATGAAACAGATTAGTTAGGCTACAACTGAAGTTAGAGCGAAAACCTACAGGAAGATACATAGATGCATACAAAGTTTTAGTGAATTTACGAGCATTTCTAGACAATGCATTACTAGATACAGATATATAGCCTATGCGCACGGTTCTGTCTGCTTGCCCTGATCATTTCTCCCCCGAGCCCACGTTGGCTCTCCTGCTCTTTTCTCCTCGCTATGTAAAACGCCAGCGTGTGTTTTGTCTCCGATCTGTTGCGTGTAGAAGAGCTCAGGCTACTCATTCATAGTCCTACTTTACTGAATTTGAGCGAGACATTGCAAGCCAAGAAATTGCGAAATACAGCATTGCAATATCCTTCATCCTTTGATGACTGATGCACGTTTCTTACTGTCTATCTGGTGGCTGTTGTCCCGAAAATCCCCCCCCCCCCCGCGCGTGAACGCGCACACACTCAATTCTTCATTGCTGCGACTGGCCTGCTAGTTGAGATTTCTGCTCTTCACTCCATTGTCAGTTTAGCCTACATTCCACTGATCTTAGTAGCAGAAAGTATGTTTTTTAAATGTGTGTCCTTCAAGGCAGCTGTCAATGATCACGTTACATGCTGACAAGACCGGACACGTCGCGTGCGCGAGCGTCGCAAAATAAATTTAGAAATCAGTTATTGCACCCACACTGCTCACGTGCGCCAACGAGCGTCTAAAATAGAACTCCTTTCTATTTATGACGCAGTTCGTGCTGCAAGTCCTGCCTCTCCCATCTCCTCATTGGTTTATAGAAGCAGGTACCCACGTGCCATCTCCTCATTGGTTATACCCACATGGGTGATTGAAAGAAACCGTTTTACCGGTTGTCATGGTAATACAATGAAAGTTTAGATGCATCACCATATAAGTTCAAAGATGAAAAAGCCTGGAAGGAGGAGAGATGACTATAAACGATTCGGTTGACCGTTTTATGTGTGGATTAATTGTCGGAGTAGAGGTCCTTGTGCAGTTCAGGTAAAATAACAACTCAATGTTTATATCCCAGGACAAATTAGCTTGCTACAGCAAGCTAGCTAAATAGGACAAATTAGCTAGCAAGTGCAAGCTAACTAGCTAAATTGCCATACGTGTTTATTTTTGACCTGTCCCGAAATTAATGTCATTGGTTCAGAGTTTGTTTTGATATTTTAACCTGTGTGTGTCGCGCAGCCGGTTTGGGTTCTGTGTTAGGCTGCATTTCATTTAATTTAAGGCGGCTTGATCGCAGGGGAGCCACTAGTAATATCTGCAGTTTTCGGTTTGACTATTTGTTTTGAGTGTATTAGTCTATAAATAAATCTTTGTCTTATTTGACTAGTAGTTGTTCTGAAATGTTTATTGCTTGCCTACATTTTACTCCCTCCTCTATGTTTAATATAACACACATACATTAATTATTCATTTTGATTGCCTATCCTGAAGTGAAGTTTGTTCTATAGAAAGTATTTAACTCTGACAAAATTAAGGAAATTAGAAGGGGGGGGGGGGGGGGGGGAGAGATTTTGGCAAGGCCATTTTCTTGCCTGCTGAAACCCCCCCTTCTAATTTCCTTAATTTTGTGACTATAGTCAAATTCTTTTTGTGGCACACACTGCTGGTCAACATGAGCTACCAACGTTTTTTGTGTGTGCCAGGCCTTGCAGTCCCAAGATAGAAAGAGAGGGGGGGATTTCGGCGCCCCCCCCCCCCCCCCACACCTTCTAGTTTCCATATTTTAGTCATAGTAAAATACTTTGTGGCACACATCAGAGTCAAATACAGTTGAAGTTGGAAGTTTACATACACCTTAGCCAAATACATTTAAACTTTTTTGCAATTCCTGACATTTAATCCTAGTAAAAATTCCCTGTCTTAGGTAAATTAGGTTCACCACTTTGTTTTAAGAATGAAATGTCAGAATAATAGTAGTGATTTATTTCAGCTTTTATTTCTTTCATCACATTCCCAGTGGGTTAGAAGTGTACATACACTCAATTAGTATTTTGTAGCATTGCCTTTAAATTGTTTAACTTGGGTCAAACATTTTAGGTAGCCTTCCACAAGCTTCCCACAATAAGTTGGGTGAATTTTGACCCATTCCTCCTGACAGAGCTGGTGTAACTGAGTCAGGTTTGTTGGCCTCCTTGCTCACACATGCTTTTTCAGTTCTGCCCCCAAAATATTCTATAGGATTGAGGTCAGGACTTTGTGATGGCCACTCCAATACCTTGACTTTGTTGTCCTTAAGCCATTTTGTCACAACTTTGGAAGTATGCTTGGGGTCATTGTCCATTTGGAAGACCCATGTGCAACCAAGCTTTAACTTCCTGACTGATGTCTTGAGATGTTGCTTCAATATAACCACATAATTTTTCACCCTCATGCCATCTATTTTGTGAAGTGCACCAGTCCCTCCTGCAGCAAAGCACCCCCACAACATGATGCTGCCACCCCCGTGCTTCACGGTTGGGATGGTGTTCTTCGGCTTGCAAGCCTCCTTTTTCCTCTAAACATAACGATGGTCATTATTGACCAAAAAGATAAATAAATCAGGAGCTTTCTCTGAGCATGTCTGTAGCGCTATCTCTCCCTCATCTCCCTCATCTCCTCCCCATCTCCCTCTCTCCTCCCCATCTCCCTCTCTCCTCCCCATCTCCCTCTCTCCTCCCCATCTCCCTCTCCTCCCCATCTCCCTCTCTCCTCCCCATCTCCCTCTCTCCTCCCCATCTCTCTCTCCTCCCCATCTCTCTCTCTCCTCCCCATCTCCCTCTCTCCTCCCCATCTCCCTCTCTCCTCCCCATCTCCCTCTCTCCTCCCCATCTCCCTCTCTCCTCCCCATCTCTCTCTCCTCCCCATCTCTCTCTCCTCCCCATCTTTCTCTCCTCCCCATCTCTCTCCTCCCCATCTCTCTCTCCTCCCCATCTCCCTCTCTCCTCCCCATCTCCCTCTCTCCTCCCCATCTCTCTCTCCTCCCCATCTCTCTCTCCTCCCCATCTCTCTCTCCTCCCCATCTCTCTCTCCTCCCCATCTCTCTCTCCTCCCCATCTCTCTCTCCTCCCCATCTCTCTCTCCTCCCCATCTCTCTCTCCTCTCCTCTTCTCCCCATCTCCCTCCTCTCTCGCCCTCCTCCCCCCTCTCGCTGTTCTCGCCCCCTCTCGCTCTTCTCGCCCTCCCCCTCATCTCGCTCTCATCCCCCTTCTCGCCCCCCTCTCACCCTCCTCCCCCCTCTCGCCCTCCTCCCCATCTCTCTCTCCTCCTCCTCCCCCTCTCGCCCTCCTCCCCATCTCTCTTCTCCCCATCTCGCTCTCTCTTCTCCTCCCACATCTCGCCTTAATAGATTAGTGATGCAGAACGTCTTGAAGCATCTTACAGAGGTGGAAACATTACTGCAGAAGTGCCTCCTTCCTCTCAGATGACCACAACTACACCAGCCAGTCAGTGGGGCTTCCCTGGTTAGTTATATATTAAGAGTCTTCTGTTTGCTGCTGGAGAGAAGTAGGGCAAAGAAAATGATGAAGAGAAACCGTGCCAGTTTGCAATCTCAGCCTTTTGCTCCAGTGGTGCGTGACCACAACCAGTAAAGATAGGTATGCTGCCCTCTACTGGTTAATGTTACAAGATGTCTGAGGACCACTGAATTACAGAATGAAGGCACTGAGATGGAAGGTCTAGGTGAGGTTTGAGGACCACGGAATTACAGAATGAAGGCACTGAGATGGAAGGTCTAGGTGAGGTTTGAGGACCACGGAATTACAGAATGAAGGCACTGAGATGGAAGGTCTAGGTGAGGTTTGAGGACCACTGAATTACAGAATGAAGGCACTGAGATGGAAGGTCTAGGTGAGGTTTGAGGACCACTGAATTACAGAATGAAGGCACTGAGATGGAAGGTCTAGGTGAGGTTTGAGGACCACTGAATTACAGAATGAAGGTACTGAGATGGAAGGTCTAGGTGAGGTTTGAGGACCACGGAATTACAGAATGAAGGCACTGAGATGGAAGGTCTAGGTGAGGTTTGAGGACCACTGAATTACAGAATGAAGGCACTGAGGTGGAACATCTAGGGGACCCCGAGGGGAGGTTTGAGGACCACTGAATCACAGACTGAAGGCGCTGAGATTGAACGTCTAGGGGACCCCGAGGTGTAGTTGGGGAACCACTGTCTTAGAGGATTGAATATAGAGGTAGCACTTACCTCCAGTCCTCTCAGATCTACCTTGGGGTTAGGGTGTAGGTACCAGGTCCTCTCTGATCTACTTTGGGGTTAGGGTGTAGGTACCCCGTCCTCTCTGATCTACCTTGGGGTTAGGGTGTAGGTACCCGGTCCTCTCTGATCTACCTTGGGGTTAGGGTGTAGGTACCCGGTCCTCTCTGATCTACCTTTGGGTTAGGGTGTAGGTACCAGGTCCTCTCCGATCTACCTTGGGGTTAGGGTGTAGGTACCAGGTCCTCTCAGATCTACCTTGGGGTTAGGGTGTAGGTACCAGGTCCTCTCCGATCTACCTTGGGCTTAGGGTGTAGGTACCAGGTCCTCTCAGATTTACCTTGGGGTTAGGGTGTAGGCACCCGGTCCTCTCTGATCTACCTTGGGGTTAGGGTGTAGGTACCAGGTCCTCTCAGATCTACCTTGGGGTTAGGGTGTAGGTACCAGGTCCTCTCAGATCTACCTTGGGGTTAGGGTGTAGGCACCCGGTCCTCTCTGATCTACCTTGGGGTTAGGGTGTAGGTACCAGGTCCTCTCAGATCTACCTTGGGGTTAGGGTGTAGGTACCCGGTCCTCTCTGATCTACCTTGGGGTTAGGGTGTAGGTACCAGGTCCTCTCTGATCTACCTTGGGGTTAGGGTGTAGATACCAGGTCCTCTCAGATCTACCTTGGGGTTAGGGTGTAGTTAGGGCAAAGCTTTTCAATTACTTGTTTCATCTGTGCTGATGTTGGTCGCGGCGGGGATATCTACTGAGCTTCTTTCCTGAGTGACATCAGGACATCAGGACATCTAGACGCATGGCTGTTTTTAGAAACTTGACTGACAAGACCCGACGCTTGGCAAAAAAATAAATGCGTTATTCGTAACACGTCTTCCCAGTCGCTCCACTGATGTTGTTGTTGTTGTTTAAATGCTTGTCACTTACATCCCCGGGCGCCTTGTATTCTAATGGAATTATGTCCGGGCCACAGTGGTGTAAATGCTCAATCAGTATCATCTGTGAATTGCTGCCCCTATCAGACTATACAGGGTAGGATGGATCAAATGACACCTTATTCCCTATATATTGCACTACTTTTCACCAGGGCCCCATAGGGTGGTGCACTACTTTTCACCAGGGCCCCATAGGGTGGTGCACTACTTTTCACCAGGGCTCCATAGGGTAGTGCACTACTTTTCACCAGGGCCCCATAGGGTGGTGCACTACTTTTCACCAGGGCCCCATAGGGTGGTGCACTACTTTTCACCAGGGCCCCATAGGGTGGTGCACTACTTTTCACCAGGGCCCCATAGGGTGGTGCACTACTTTTCACCAGGGCCCCATAGGGTGGTGCACTACTTTTCACCAGGGCCCCATAGGGTGGTGCACTACTTTTCACCAGGGCCCCATAGGGTGGTGCACTACTTTTCACCAGGGCCCCATAGGGTGGTGCACTACTTTTCACCAGGGCCCCATAGGGTGGTGCACTACTTTTCACCAGGGCCCCATAGGGTGGTGCACTACTTTTCACCAGGGCCCCATAGGGTGGTGCACTACTTTTCACCAGGGCCCCATAGGGTGGTGCACTACTTTTCACCAGGGCCCCATAGGGTAGTGCAATACTTTTCACCAGGGCCCCATAGGGTGGTGCACTACTTTTCACCAGGGCTCCATAGGGTAGTGCACTACTTTTCACCAGGGCTCCATAGGGTAGTGCACTACTTTTCACCAGGGCCCCATAGGGTAGTGCACTACTTTTCACCAGGGCTCCATAGGGTAGTGCACTACTTTTCACCAGGGCCCCATAGAGTAGTGCACTATGTAGGGAATAAATGACCATTGGGGATGCAACTGCCCCCCCCCCACCCACCCCCACCCACTGTGTCAGTGTGGAAGATTTTCAAAGGAGGAGGTAGTGTAATGGCAGGGTCTTTGTGTGAATCCGTGCTAAGGTCCTAGCTAGTCAGTAATCAGACTGATCAAGTGATTACTACAACTGAGGACAGTATAAGCTTATATCATATAATGTAGGATTAAATGTGTAATGTCACTTACTAATGCAAGCTGTAGCTTATCAAAGTGAACTGGCTAACTCATTCATTCTGCTTTGTAGTTTGCCTCCCTCGGTTGTCCAAAGCTGTTCTGTTGTGAATATGATCACTTAACATTCACTTGCAGTTCTATGGCCTTACACAAGGGGGCGACTTAGTATTGCAAATCAATCTGGTTGGCCTTTTGTGCAAAGACACATTTCAAGTTTAGTTATTAATCTCTCTCTCCCTCTGTGTGTCTGTCTGTCTCTCTCCCTCTGTGTGTCTGTCTCTCTCCCTCTGTGTGTCTCTCTCTCCCTCTGTGTGTCTGTCTCTCTCCCTCTGTGTGTCTGTCTCTCTCCCTCTGTGTGTCTGTCTCTCTCCCTCTGTGTGTCTGTCTCTCTCTCTCCCTCTGTGTGTCTGTCTCTCTCTCCCTCTGTGTCTGTCTCTCTCTCCCTCTGTGTGTCTCTCTCTCTCCCTCTGTGTGTCTCTCTCTC